>NC_133618.1:308666938-308939438 GCF_048593235.1 Sminthopsis crassicaudata | reverse complement strand
AGATTATTTTCAGGAGTTTGTTCTCCCATTCCTTCTTTAGATATATCTCTGACTATCCTGTGACTTGCCTTGTAATTTATTGTTGAATCAGGGATTACTGAACAACATTGGTGAGCCATAAGGGCTAAGAAAACAGAAAATTTTAATGACATATTAAATACATGTACCTCACTTCATTCCCTCCCCTACTATGGTACTATTCTTAGACCATTTTCTTGCTTCAGTTTCAGCAGCATTTCAGGCCAGTACGTCTCACATGCAATTTTGGCAAGCTCAGCATGGTGATGATGCCAGACAACTTGCTCAGTAGACTTATAAACTCATCAGCTATGGGATGGTAATATAATTTATACTACCTTTTGCCAATGCCATAAAATGGCATTCTGTTTGCACTGGAATGGAATGCTGTCAAGAAGAAGAGTTTATGACTTAATTTCAGTTATGTTCTCTATTGTTTGTTACTGCAATAGAAACCTGTATATGATACCTTTACTTTGCTAGCCAATTATAACTTTTCCCCCCTATTTGGCAAGTTAAACCCAGCATGAGGTATTGCTAGAAGCTGTATGCAGCTAATGTTCACTTTATCACTAATTCCAATCACTGGAATTGAGGTATAGTTGTGTTTGTTTCTATTCATCAATATGTTAACTTGGTCAAAGAACCTAATTGCTTTGAGCAAGTTTATTGAAGGATTATATAAAACAAAAAATCTTGATGATAGGAAAGTCCAAGGGCTTAATTGGAGATAATCTATATGTGCAAAGAAAATATTTTTAATGGCAAATATTGCTAATTTTATGTAGCACTTCATGCTTGATAAGGCAGTTGGCTTCAAAATGGCTCTGTAAAGTAGGTCAGGTAGGTATTGCTGGGTCAATTTTCCAAATGAAGAAATTAAGGCTCAAAGTAATGAAATAACTCTTCTCTAGTAAGGGACAGAATGAAGACTTCAATCAAACCTAATTCAAACCCAAGGTACTTTCCAAATTTCATCTGTTTTCATCTGAGTACTCTGATTAGATTTTTTTAAAACCTTATCATAACATCCTCTTGTAATTCATTTGTTCAGACTAATATAAAACTCATCTTACATAGGCATTAAAATATGTAAAATAGCCATATAGACAACCATTTGATTACTTGGGAGATAATGTTAAACATAACTCAGTTTAATTCAATAAGTATATCTTAAATACCTTCTGTGTGCAGCACATCATTTCTAGGGCAAGAAGAAGAGACCCAGTCTCTGGTCTCATGGAGCTTATAGTCATTTAAGAAGTAGAGAATTCCAAAAGGAATTTCTACTGAAAAATGTTTAACTGGACTTTGAATATATTGAGAAACTCTCTGTAACCTAGTGTTACTTTGGAGTTGTTAGAGGCATGGGGATTAGTTTCTAAAGGCAAAGTATTTTCTTACCGATTTCATTTCTCTTTTAAGTCCTTCTGGAATTTCTTGTTTTTCCATAATCACTTGGAAATAATGGTGGAATAGAAAGGGGGAAAAAATTCCCCACAAACAAACCAAATAACAAAGATTCTAAGCAGAAAATTCATACACAGAACACAAACTGAGAAATCAACAGAAAAGATCCCCAAAGTAGAAAGTAGAATTAACACTAAATTCTCAGTGAGTTTATATCCTCTTAACAAATATTAGAAGGCAACCAAACATAAACCAGTACTTTTTGAATGTAGTCAATGAGGGAATTTGTTTTGTTTGGTTATGGATATTTATTACAAATAATTTTTTTTTAATTTTCCACCTCCAATGGAGGGAGGAAGATAAAATAGATTTCAGTCAATAAAAAAAAAAAAAGAAATTACCAAATTTAGATTTTTTTTTGGAATATAATACAATTTGCAATAATAGATTTAAAACTACAATCAAAATCAATAAACTTTTTAGAAGTTTTTGTTTATATTTTGTTTCTTATATCACCATATTTAGACCAAGTGTCCTTCTTCCTCCCAAAGAGATGACAAAGTAGTATTTTTAAGAGAAGAAAAAAAAAAGCCAACACTGATTCATACAGTGAGAAAGCCCAATATCATATGTAATGCATGATACCTGTTTACTTCCCACTTTCCAATAAAAGGTAGGTTAGGGATATCTTCTTATCTCTTGTCAATAAACTATCCCAAGTACTAGGCAGTGTGATGGATATTGGGATATGAAAAAAAAAAAAAGATTATATTCAAGCCTCAAGAACATGAATACAGTTTCCTTTGCATGTCATTGTATGAGACCCTAGAGTAGGACTCAAAGTAGTCCTCATCAGGAATACCAAGTTTTTGTATTGTAGGCAGAAGTGCTGGAAAGTCTGACTCATTTTAAATGAATGTGTAGAGTAAGGGGTCAGAAGTAAAACATGAATCATTTGAGACAAAAACAATCAGTTATCAACATAATCATCATAAGAGCACAAGTAAGCAAAAATCTGCAGCAAGAGATGTACCCAAGATCTGGGATTATAGATCAGCCTGAAGGTCTGAGGGGGGTGGGGGAAGAACAAGTCATAAGAGATTTGACCTTCCTACATTCAACCCCTACCCCCTTCTTTGTCCAGATTCCAATGGGATCTCTCCTTCCAATCAGTCTTCCTACCAAAGCCTTCTTGTCACTCCCAATTAGATGCCACCTCCCTCTTCCTCAGCACTATCTCAGTGCTTGTTGTAAGAACAAATCTAAGAAGGAAATCAGGGTCTAACTCAGCTAGTTCTATATTTTGGGCGTTGCTTCCTTCTCTTACTGCCACTGCTCAGTCCTTCCTATTTCACAACATTCACTCAGTCACTATCTCTCTTCCTTTAAATCTCACTCCATCATTATCTAAAACCTTGTTGCTGTCATGAATGTCAGGGTCACTTTCCCTCTTTTTCAATAAATGTGGTACTGGATTCCTAGTCTTTTTTTTTCCTTCCTAACATTGGTTCCCTTCAAACATCCTGCTTTTTCAGTTCCTAAATGTTCTCAATTCCCATGACTTCCAAATACAATTTGCATTGTCCAACACAGATGTGTACATCCTTTAGACTTCACTCTCTCATTCTCTCCATTCGCACTGTTATTCTGATTTTGATACAGTCACAATGTTGGCTTCCTTTTGAGCTCTAGCATTTGAGACTATCTTTACTCCGCTAATTTTTCCCAACAAACTTCAGCTGTGGGCAGTTCTTTGCCATCACTAGTATTTCCCACATGGAAAACAGTTTTGTTTACTCAGCAGTGGGCAATCACTATAATTTTGCAAATAGCCACACACTTTATCAAATTACAAACCGCAAACCTTTGCAAGTGATGATTGTAAAAGTGGTATGCCCTATGAAAATAAGCACAAGTATATAAGTAAATCTGTGGGCTACTTTATGTGGTGCAGTGATTATACACTTGAGCCAGGCTTCCTTGTCCTGAAAGCAGTAGAGTTCTGCTTAGGGCTCTCCATTTTATCCACAGGAATCAAATGGCACTTACATTCCAATGCAGCCAACCCTATCAACATTATCACCATATAAAGTCAGTGGCCAGTATGTTTGGGGATTTGCACTTATTTTCCAGCTGTCTGGAAATAGAAGACTGCTTCAGGTTATATTTAGCATATCTTTATAACGTTTCATCTGTTCATCTTTTTTTTATTATCAACCATGATTTAATCCACCGTAGAAGCAAGTTGGCCAGATTGATTTCTTTTTTTGTCCTCAAATTCCCTGCTCCACTGATCTTATTTTTTCCCTTCATGATTGTGGTATGCATTGTGCTCTCCACAACCTTGTTGTTAAGAGATTGTGTATTGCCATTTGATGCTAAGCATTGCACATAAAAGTAACTGGCAGGAGATGCCCAGTAACTAGATGTGAAGATGGTTGCAGGTCCAGACATCACATCTGTTCAGAAGACCAGACAGTATTACTTCTGTAGACTTTAATTCTGGCCTGAAGCTTGATGCTTCATTGCTGCCATATTCTTTTTTGTCAGTCTTCCAGAGAGTAAATTGGCTTATTATCTTTTGATGTCTGCTTAGTACAATTCAGTTAGGGGCCTTAGTTCTGAGTCACTGATGAGGATGTTTGGATGAAAATGTAGGCCTGCACAAAATAGGATTCAGCTGTTGGCCTTACCTCTGTTTTATTTAGAATTGTGTTTAAACAATAGCATCGTGCTGATTTGAGAAAGGTGATTAATGAACAAAAGCATGTCCTCCCAGCTTGTGTTTCCAAGTCATTCTTGTCAGTGTTATTGATTCCTAAATGACTAAATCAGAGGCTTAGGAAAGGCTTCTGCAAACAGAAGGTACTTATTAATTATAGGTTGACTGATACTGACATCATCTGAAATGAGTTCAGAGACTCCATTCTCTGGAGGAAAGAATATCCTATAGAATGTTACTTTTTCATATAAGAATAATAATAATAATAGTAAAATCATTAATAGAGACTTCACCTTTGATTTCATCAATATGGGAACTCACAGGTAAGGAAACACCAGGTGCTAATGTAGAATGGCACCTTCTCTGCAACATAAAGTCTTAGAGAATTGCCTAGGATATGGAAGTGGCTTGCCTGAGGTTACACAATCAGCATGTGTCAGAGGTAGGCCTGAAACACAGGCATTCCTAGCTTTGAGGTCAACTTTCTATTCATTAACCAAGTGCTTTGTAGACATTACCTACTCTGGGTTCACAATCCCATAAGGTAAATATTATAGTTTTATTCCCATTTTACAGCTAAAAAAATCAGCCTTTGACAGGTAAATAAAATGCCCATGCTTTTGCAGCTAGTAAGCATTGAAGTCAGTATTTGAATCTGGGTCTTCCTTTCATTCGCATATCATAATTTGCTCAGCCATTCCTTGTAAAGTTCTGATTGTCTCTCAATTGTAATCCTTCTCTGGGAGTAGGTTTCTTTTCTGTAAAACCTTTTTCTCTGTGAGCAGGTTTCTTTGGAGGCTTCTGGAGCCTCCAGCCAGAGTGAAGGTAGAATCTCGAATTCTCTTCCTGAATCCTGGCTCTGAATCTCCTCCACCTTCCCTGAAGTTCTCTCGGGAAGTCTTGTCCTTCCCCAATCCCAACTGCTGTTCAGACTCAATGTTGCCTCTTTTTATCTTCCCAGAGAATGGGCTTGTGGGTACTCCCAGGGACTTATGGGAACTCCTACAACCAATGAACTTGCTCCTTTTAAAGGTATAAACTCCTTTTCAGAAGTCTAAAGGTGTAAATTCCTTTTAAAGGTGTAAACTAAAGGTGTGAACCCTGAGCTAGAGAACCTAACAATTTCTCAATTAAAAATACCCACTTCTTTTTCAGTTCTTTGTTATTAAAACAAAAGTGATACAATGAATGTTTTAGCATTATATTGTAACTCCTTTCTCTTTCTTTTTTGAATTTCTTGGGATATGTATATATACATAGGTACATACACATATATACGTATGTTTATATGTGTATATATATATATGTATATATATATATATGACAATTTCCTAAATTTCATAGAATAGTAGAAATTATCTTTTCCCACTCCCCAATTTTAGAGATGAGGGTTATTGAGACTTTACTTTTTTTTAGGTCTGAAATTCTTTTTCCAAAATTAGAATACATAGAGGTGGATTGACAACAATATTCTCGGTTATGTAATATAACTTGGAAAATAACATATTTTAGCTGCTTCAATTTAATTTTAGGGAGGAGCTGTAAAAAAAAAGAACATTGAATTGGATAATCTAGTAATGATGATGTCACTAACTGAGTGACTCTGGATCAGTTTCATATGATCATAGAATATGGAGACTAAAAAATTCTTTGAGTTTACCTAGAGCTTGTTTTTTAAAATATTTTCATATACTAATTTAATAATATTTTGATAACTTATTTGATAAATTGATAGCTTCATTATAATTAGTTTCATTTGAAATCATATATGTTTTATTTTATGCATTTAAAAACATTCTGAGAAAGGATCCATAGATTTCACTGTACAACCAAATGGGTCAAAGATAAGTGCAAGGTTAAGAACATTTCATGTCATCCCAAGAATTAGTAAATTACAGCCCCAATCCTTCCTACCTATGAGCCAGGCTTTATGCTAATAACTTTACAAATATTTTTTTTCATTTGATCTTTACAGAAACTCTGAGAGGAAATTGCTATTATTATACCCATTTGACAGGTAAGAGAAGTTAAATGACTTGCCTAGAGCCACACAGCTAGTAAGTGTCTAAGGTTGGATTTAAATTCAGGTGTTCCTGTCTCTAGATTCAGTGCTTTACCCACTGGAACTGCTAATCAGTACAAAAAAAAAAATGATTGGCTAGATGTTAGTTATTGTAGTGAAATTAAAATGGAAGCTCCTGTACCTTCTCTTTTGCTTCAATGTATGTACAAAAATAACTGACTAATTGGGCTTTGATCTATAGGACATACTCTACTGACCCCTTATCTAATTCAACAATTCCTCAGTGGCATTCATGTGGTCATAGAAGTAATAAGGAACACAGTAGGGATTTGAACCCATGTCTCTGGATTCAGTCACTACTCATTCCCAAACTCAGAGTCACTGATCATTCCAAAAACTATCCTGCCTACCTGTTCCATTATACAACATATTTAGGAAGATGATTTAGATAACCTTTCACAGTGAAGGAATCACATTCGTTAATAGCTCTTCCAGCATCAACATTCTTACTAAATGTTCTTTCTTTTCATACTTGTAAGATGCAAATATCACTTGGTAGAGTCCTCTAAATACTCATCATTGCTCCAATCAGAGAGAATTTCACAGATTAATTCAAACCCTTTAGTCACTAAAATAGCACTATGCTTGGACTAAAAGGACCTCAATTCAAGTTCTGACCATTGATTTCTACTTGTCACTTTAAGCAAATGATTTTGGTTTAACTGCAGACCTTGTTTTTATCACCTATCCAATGAAGGAGTTAAATTGTTTCCATGGTCCTTTCCTTCTCTATGTACTGAGATTTATTAATCCTAAAGATTATAAAATTCTATGCCTAAGGTCCTATGATTCCACTGATGTATTATTAGGTCAGCTCTCAGTTTCTGCCTTGTAGTGTTGGGAGCTATGGTAGAGGAGTACTTCACTTTATTGTTCTACAAGAGGAGAAAAAGAAGCCTCTAGCAATGACTTTCCAAAGTTTAATAATGTTTTTTCCATACCTTGGATGATTTGAATTATAACTTTATTTTTTTTGATTCAAAACATAGGTTTAGAATGTGGCCTCCATCATTTAGTAGGCTTCTGTACTGTTAAAAAGTGACTTAACTTGGGTTGGAGAAGTAGGCATCTGCTTTGGGGAAAATATTTTCTGAGAACAGAATAAGCATGAAACAGAAGATTAAATAAGGACAATAACAGGAAGACTGTAAGAAGTCTTCTTGAATGTAGAGGAAATATAGACATTGAGTAGGAAGGGAGAAAGGTTGTTATTATCTTTTGGTTTAAAGGTTCAATATTTAGGACTATTTCTGCCCCTAACTGATTCTGAGGAAGGATGGGAAGAGCATGTCTATAGGTAGTGCTAATTGCTTATATCTCCCACATGATTGTTCAGTGGTAAGGAGTGGAATACAGAAAAGTCTATAGCTGATAACTGCAAGTCTTGTGGTTATTAGATCTCTGAGTCAGAGATAAAAGTTAGGGTTGTAGATGAATGTCTGGTCAAGAAACCAGACTAATACTAAAAACAAGTGAGGAGATAAGAAGGAATTTAGCAGGATGGGATATAGGTCTAGATTAGGTATCTGGAACAAGACAAGAGGGAAAAAGAAAGCTATCTCCCACAGGCTACTCTGGAATAAGGAGACAAAAAAATGCTAGGGTGATATGTTTTGATTTCACCAATTCTATTTTTAAGAAGTTCAGTATATATATATATATATATATATTTCACCAAATGTATTTTTAAGGAATTATTTTCTTCAGTTAATTTCTGTGTTTCTCTTTCCAAACATTTCTGCAAAGCTTTTATTCCTTTTCCCCATTTTTCTTCTCTCTTTTAAAATTCTTTTTCAAATCTTCCAAGAAATCCTTTTGAGTTGGAAATCAGTACATATTCCCCTATGAAGCTTCATCTGGAGGCATTTTGCCTTTAGTGTCCTCTTATGGGTTTGTGGTCTGTTCTTCCCTGTCTCCCAAGTAGCTCTTTTTTGCTTTTTTGCTAATTTTTAAATGTTGAGGTCTGCTCTTAGGGCACAGGGGAGACTGTTCCGAGCTTCCAAGTGTTCTCACTCACTACCTGGGGTTGGTGGTGCTGCAGGCTTTCCCACTGTGCTGGGTGGGCATGACCAATAGCTGTTTGCTATGCTGGAGTTCAGGGGTTCACCATTTACCTTCTGTAGTTGTGTTGGAGTTCTTATAGTTGCTCTGCTGATCCACTGCTGTGAACCAGGAAAGAGTTGCCAAAGCTGCTGTATTTTGGTTAAGAGTCTCCCATTAGATTCCCACAGGGTAACTTTGCCCTGGGCCTCTCTGTGCTGGTCTGTGTCCCCCATTTCCCCCTTCCCCACCCCATATCCAATTGAGACAGTCCTTTCCTGAACTCCTTCCAAGACATCTTATGCTGGAAAATTATTATACTCTAAATATTTGTGGGTTCTGTCACTCCAAAATCTATTCAAAGACTTGATCTAGTGTTGATTCTGAGGCAAGCCAAGGAAAGCTCAGGCGAAGTCCTGTTTACTCTCTGCCATCCTGACTCCACCCCCAACATGTCATTTGGGGCTGGAAACAACAGTCAAACTTGGTAGGATATGATGACAGCACCAGAAGTAACTTTTTGGGAAGGGTGGGTATTTTAGATGGTATTAAGCATTAATGAGGCGGTTAGGTGGTATAGTAGATAGTCCTGGGAAATCAGAGAAACTCATTTTCCTATGTTCCTATCTGGCCTCAGCTCCTATTAGCTGTGTGACTCTTGGCAACTCACTTCACCCTGTTTGCCTCAGTTTCCTCATCTGCAAAACGATCTGGAGAAGAAAATGGCAAACCATCCATTATCTTTGCCAAGAGAACACCAAATGAAGTCATGAAGAGTTGGACATGACTGAAAAACAGCAAAACAATAACAAAATATTAATAGGCCAGACATTACCTAGTATTGCTGATTGTGCACAGTATAAAAGGAACATGATCTTCTGGGAGGTTTTGAGATCTTTTAGAATGCCCTTAAGCATCCCCTTATGCAGAATTAAAAGAGCTTGAGGTGAAAGTATTATTCTCCATGTACCTAGGAGACTCACTTTGAATCTTTGGAGCAATTGTTATCCATTATATTATAACAGGGCTCTTTCTTATTAGCAAGGGTCTTTTCCATACTCCCCTATCCAATCATCTGCTAAATGTTATTGATTTGGTTTCCACAATATCTCTTTAACCCATCCCCTTCTAACTACTCACTTGACTGCCTTCTAGACTCCTAACTGGTTTCCTTGACTCATCTTTCCCAGATCCTGGGAAATCATATCTTTATTCCTCTAGAATCACAAATTATCTGAATTGGAAGGAACTTCAGTAGTCATTTAATTCAACCTTTATTTGACCAGAAATCCTCTCTATAAATTATCCACAATGTTTATCCATGTTCTGTTTGAAGGCATCAAATAATAAGGAAACTACTATCTTTAGAGAATGTCCATTCTGCTTTTTGACAGTTCAACTTATTAGGAGATTTTTTCTTTTAATATAGCTAAAATCTGCATTTGCTGTTAAATGAATGAGGTATCAGAAATTTATTTGATTCTATTGAGAACAATCTAAATCTTGAATTCCTTTGAACAGTGAATCATCATTCAAACTGAAGAACATGATTGAAGAGGATACTGAGTAGACTTTAGGTTAGTGGAGAAGAGAAGTAAGCATTGAAATATTAGTTAGCTAGAAATGATGAGTATGGGAGAAATATAAATGCTGGGCCACCAAATAGATGATCTTGGTAATGGAGATCAGAGAAGTCACCTAACTTATTGAAGTGACAGAGGAAGACAGGTAGATTGGAAATAATGAATGGATAATGAATGCTAAATCCTCAATTTGATATTTCCCCGAAGAATGGTATTTTCCTAATATTCTTTGAAGGCAGTAAGAATTTTTTAAAATCATGGTTGAGGAGGGATCATTATATAAATATTTTTAAAATATGAAAAAAATCAAGATATTGATGGATATATCTAGTATGGAATAGGGTGTTATAGGAATTATTAAAAAAAAAAGACATAAAAGACTAGGAGTAAAAACCACATCTAGTATGAAATAGAATATTCTGTGGAATGGGTAGAACTGATTTATTTAAAATCAACAAAAAATAACTTAGTGTCTACTATGTGCAGATCACATGCATATTAGTATATGTGTTCTATGGAATGGTAACCCATTCATGGACACAGTGATTAGAAAGAGTTAAGTTACAGATCCCTAGAGTAAGTGTTATGCCATTGGAGGCTGATACAGAGGACTATTGGCTCTGTCAATAGTCAGATGACCTAGATTCAAATCCTGCTTCTTTTCTCATTCCCTTTGTAATCACTGATGACTAAATCACAAGCCTCTCTAGCCATCCCTTTCTTTATCTATTAAATGCAGAATTTAGACCACAAAACTTCTGAAGTCTTTTCTAGATCTGGAATTGTGATACTAAGTTAGTGTCCAGAGGTATAATTCACACATTTTTTGAAGATGATACATTAAGAGGAGGCACATTTTGCTCCAGAAAGTAAGAAATAGATCCTCCCTAAAATCAATCTACAAACATATCATATATATATATATATGTGTGTGTGTGTGTGTGTGTGTGTATGTATGTATAAATATATATGTATACATATATATACACACACACACATATAAATATATATATATATATATATATATATATATATATATATATCTTTTAATTTACAAAATATATGCATGGGTAATTTTTCAATATTGACTCTTGCCAAAACTTCTGTTCCTAATTTTCCCCTCCTGCCCCCACCCCTTTCCCTAGATGGCAAGTAGTCCAATACATGTTAAATATGTTAAAATATATGTTAAATCCAATATATGTATACATATTTATATAGTTATATTGTACGCAAGAAAAATCAGATCTAGAAAGAAAGAAAAAAAAACCTGAGAAGGAAAACAAAAATGCAGGCAAATAATAACAAAGAGTGAAAACGCTATGTTGTGGTTCACACTCATTTGTCATAGTTCTCTATCTGGGTGTAGCTGACTCTCTTCATCACTGAACAATTGGAACTGGTTTGAATCATTTCATTGTTGAAGAGAGCCACCTCCATCAGAATTGATCATTGTATAGTCTTCTTGTTGCCTGTAAAATTATCTCCTGGTTCTGCTTATTTCCTTTTGCATCAATTCATGTAAGTCTCTCCAGGCCTCTCTGAAATCATGCTGTTGGTCATTTCTTATAGAATAATAATATTCCATAACATTCATATACTATAATTTATTCAGCCACTCTCCAATTGATGGGCAATTATTCAGTTTCCAGTTTCTGGCCACTACAAAGAGAGCTGCCACAAACATTCTTGCACATACAGGTCCTTTCCCTTCTTTAAGAATTCTTTGGGATATAAGCCCAATAGTAACACTACTGGGTAAAAGAGAATGCACAGTTTGATAACTTTTTGAGCATAGTTCCAAATTGCTCTTCAGAATGGTTGGATCTGTTTACAATTCCACCAACAATGTATTAATGTCCCAGTTTTCCCACATCCCCTCCAAAATTTGTCATTATCCTTTCCTGTCATCTTACACAATCTGACAGTTGTGTAGTGGTATCTGAGAGTTGTCTTAATTTGCATTTCTCTGATCAATAGTGATTTGGAATACCTTTTCATATGACTAACAATAGTTTCAATTTCTTCATCTAAAAATTGTCTGTTCATATCCTTTGACTATTTAATCAATTGTACAAACATGTCTTGAGGATATTGCTGTGTACCAAAAATTGGAGATGCAAAGACAGGTAATGAAATAGTCCCTCAAGGTACTTACATTCCAACAGGGGAAACAAGTACATAAATAAAATTTGTACATTAACACATGTATACACATACAGATAAAGTAAGTTACATATAAGTTTGGGAGGGAGGCCACTAGCAGTTAGGAGAATTAGGAAAGGGTTCATACAGATGATGGTTCTTGAGCTGCAAACATAGAATTCATGAAATTCCCAGGAACCAATCCCAACAAAAAATAAGGCAAGTCTCTTTGGTTGAGATTTCTAGGCCTAGAAAAGCATAAAAATATGGGTGGTTTTGGCACATGGTGATCCTTAGTTTGACATAATTATATAGTCTGTTGGTCAGGATTAGAAATTTGGGGGGACATGCAAAGATAGTGTTCCCCAGATGATTGGCTCTTATTGTCTGGTTTATCTCCTGATGAAGGACTTAGACTTAAAGAAGGAAACTTAGTCCCTGATAATTACCACCTTCAGTTCCCAGAAGTAGTGACTGGATATGATGGATTCAGAGGAGGGGAATGAAAGGATGACTGCTTGGTATGCCAAGTACAAAATTAGAAAGCCCAAGTATCTAGGAGGAATAGGAATCTAATTATTCATAATAACTTATTGATTGTCATAGTTATCCAGAATTTGTCTGCAAATTCAACTCAGTTATGTGTTGATACTCTAGCTTTAACCCATTCACTCACTTTCTTCCCAGAATCATGAGGATTCTGTTCTTGGGCTTTAGAAGGAATGAAAACTTCCACTCTCTCTCTTAAAAAGTAAAGCCATGACTAGAAGATTTATACCTAGAGTCAGACATGTCCAACAGGCTTGGAGAGTAATAAACCCTTCTGTACCATTCATCTGGCACAATTCATTTCTTATACAGTACTCGGTCTTCCTTACTGGGACTTGCTTATATCCAAAGCAAGATCCATGGCCAAATTCTTACTGTGAAATTAAAGATTTTGAAAAGAATCAGATTGTTGTGTATAATAATTTAGCATCTAGAACTCAAAGAGATCTTAGAGATCATCAAATCCAATTGTTTAGGCTATGTTTTTGTCAGGCAAAAACATTTTAGTAAGTATTTACCTATGTACCAATCATAGTCTTCAAGGAGTTCCTATTCTAATGGAGGAGATATGTTAATAACCTATTCACATAAAAAGACATATAGAAGTGATGGTAATCTCATAGAGAAGGAAACTATTGTTAAGGAAAAACAAGGATGATCTGCTGAAATAATCTACAGAAAAAAAAAAAGACTTGTAAAAATTATTAACTTAAAAAACAAATAATAAATGAGTCTCAGAACTGAGAGTGTGTTTTAGTAGAGTCCTCAGGACCCATAGAGTTGGTTGGTTGTTTCCAAAAAGGAAGTTAAAACTTTTTCCTTTATCTGACCCATTGCTAATCTCAAAATGTTTAATTTGTGCAATATCTTCTCTGTATTAAATTCTACCCAATAGCCCAATATAGAAGCTCCAAGCCAATTATTCATTGTAGGAATAAATTTTGTAGAAGTATAGCTTGCTTTCTTTTCTGGCAGAAATTTAAGATTCAACAGAGAGAGACCATTGATTTTATAATAGGGCAGAAGAATTGATGAACATCCTTGTCATCTTCAACAGCCAATAAATAATCAGTATACAAATATATTTATTTAAATGTCACAGTAATTAATCATGTTAATTATTCTACTACCATCACCAGCTGGAGGAGAAGCATGATTTATCAGGAAGAATGAGTTTATAAGAGAAAAAAAAATGTTATGGAATAAAATCAGAAGCTAAGGTAAATATCAAGAATATCTGAATTTAGCCACTCCTAATGTGTGATATATATTAAGCAAATTTATTCATTTGACAAACATTTATTTAATTAAAATTCAGTAACCATTTATTAAGTGCCTACTATGTAGAAGACACTGGATTAAGTACTGGAATGAAAAAAAAAATTGAAAGAAACTCTACCCTTAAATAGTTTACATTCTACAAGGGTAGGGAGAATTATACATACATATATTAATGCCTGTATGTATATTAGTATACATACTTCTTGGGGAAACATTGTCCTATTTATCTTATCTTCAAAGTGTCTTGAATAGACATATAGAAATTATTTAGACATTATTTTTAGACATTAATATTTAGACATTATTTTTTATTTAGACATAGTTACTTAATAATTACTTTACCACACACCTGTATATATACATACATACATGACCATAAATATATATTTGTATGCTGTATATATTGCACAAAGGAAGATTCTTGCTAAGTATTTACACATTAATTACTTAATAACTACTTAGCCATATACACATACGTATACATCTATGATGAGATCAGGATAGCAATTCCTAGTTCAAAATAAACATGTCACAAATTCACAATGGCCATTCTCTTTGCTGAAAGAGACATTTATTTAAGAAAAGTGGTTACAGACAAAAATGAAGAGATAAAATTTGTTACAGGAGCCACCTGCTAGTGGCTGCTGAGGATCTAATTCTGACCAGCAGAATAGATCCCTTTGTGTGAGAGGATGGTAATAGTACAAGAAGACTGAGAGGCAGTTGTATTCTCTGACCTCTTTCCTCTTGCCTCCGATTTAGTTCATTCCCAATTCACAAGCAATATCTTAGTCAGTAAAGGCTGATTTGCAATTCCTTCAAGTGTGTTATGATTCACACAGCTGTGGGAGCTTTCACACTTAGATGTGGTCCTTAACAAAAATTGACAACAGGAATGGTAAATATGAAATATATTTGGGACAACAATAGGTTACCAAGGAAAAGAATTTGAAAGAAACCATTAAAAGAACACACAATGTGGTGGGAGTTCACCATAGAGGAGTATAGCAGACTAAACAGAATTTGCTATAGTAAGGAGAAAGATACTATTAAAGGTGAGACTATGAGTGGGAAGAGGGAGAGAGGAAGGAAGAGAGACAGAGTACCTCTCAAAGTGGGCTTAGTCCTGAAAAGGACTTAGCAAAAATCTTCATCATGAGCACATCTTTTGTTGGGAAAAACAACTTTGGGGGTCTTTCAAGGGAGAAGGGGAAGTACTGGGGAAGAATTTGGTAGCTCAGACGGAGGGATCAAGAAGGAGCCAGATAGTTCCCAGACTAGTTTAAAGATGTGCTAATAAATATCTCAAAGTTTATATTTTTAAAGATACTCAAAGATTTGGAGGAATAGACGGTAGAAGCTGATAAAGAGTACCAGTCTTATAATCTGTATGCATGTATACATATGTGTGTGTGGTCAAGTAGTTATTAAGTAGCTACTATGTCAAAATAACAAGTAACTTTATGTGTGCAAAGCACTACTCAAGACACTTGGAAAATAAAATAACTGACAGTCTGTTTCCCCAAGAAACTTTATTTTCTATAGTGCAAGTTAACCATGTGCACAGATAAATTTGACATAAATTATAATAGTACATTTACATGAAGAGTGCCTGAAATTCTCAGGGATGAGGTAACAGAGCAATCAATTTTATCTAGAAGGACCACATTGGTCCTTCTTCATAGAAGAAGGCGCTTTTGAGCTTGATATAAAAGATCATTAGACTTTTAATAGAATAAGATTGGAGAAGAGTATCCCAAAGGTACTTAGATGCTCTCTGGGATATTATTACTGGACCACATGGTTCTGGAGGAGAAAGTGAGCCTGGTAACTTTGCATAGCCTTACCTCATTTCCATTCCATTCATTTACATATCATGGAATCATTCCCTAATGTCATGGTCTCCTTCCACAATCAAGGGCAAATAGCAACCTCTGTGTGTAGTAGTAGGAGCTGCCCACTGGGAACTTAATTGGAACTGAACAGTTGGACAATGAAGCTTTTTTCCTTCCTCCCTCTCTCTCTTCCCATTCTCCTTACCCTTTCCTTCCTTTCCTTTCCCTTTCCCTTTTCCTTTTCCCTTTCCTTTCCTTTCCCTTTCCCCTTTCCTTTTCTTTTTCCTTTACTTTTCTTTTCTGTTTCCTTTCCTTTCCTTTTCTCCTTCCTTCCTTCCTTCCTTCCTTCCTTCCTTCCTTCCTTCCTTCCTTCCTTCCTTCCTTCCTTCCTTCCTTCCTTCCTTCCTTCCTTCCTTCCTTCCTTCCTTCCTTCCTTCCTTCCTTCCTTCCTTCCTTCCTTCCTTCCTTTCTTTCCTTTACTTCATCCCTCCTTCCCTCTTTTTCTTCTTTCCACCTCCTTCCCTCCCCTCCTCTCTTTCCTTCTTTCCATTCTCTTCCCTTTGTCCATATAAAGTATCAGACCCTATGGTCATTGGATGCTCTGCCCAAAGGAATGTAAATTTTGATTGCTGAAACCTCACAAGATATCTTGGGGTTTACAAGCTAGATTCCTTTCTTAAGGATCATGCCTTAAAACCAAATCACTCTGGCTCTCCTGGTTTGACTAATAAGAGGCCATTGTTTAGCTCCTAAACAGCTCAGTTATGAATGTAAATCCTAATTGTTTTTAATTTGGCAAAAAACTCTTAAGGGTCATCCCCTACAAGATTGATTTTTTTTGACTAAGTAAAAGAGGTCTTTCTTTGGCTCATTTCTTACCCAGCCTTAATCACAGACTGGGCTTTACTTCAGTTAAACTGAGGCCTGTTAAAAACTTTAGTTTAGAAAGATTAAGGCCTCCTACTGCGCCTGGGGCCATCTTCAGTCATCCTGATTTATATCTTGCCATTGGACTCAGAAGGCTTTGGAAGAGTGAGGTAGGTGACTTTGCACAGTCCCCCCTCACTTAAATCCAATTAACTTGTATGTCATGGCATCACCTCCTTGATGTGATTATCCTCTTTGAGAACAAAAGACAAATAAAAACAGATGCTTCTGGAATGCCTTTTTTTCAGTCTTAGAAAAATGTTGGCTAAGGTTTCAGTGTAGGAAAATATCAATATTTGTTTTAGGGGAGATGAATAAATCTGGTTATATGGAGTAAAATTCTTATAAGGATGAATAGAATATGATAATACTTTCAGATAGAGAACTTTGAATGCCAGGCCAAGGAATTTGATCATTATTTCATGGGTAATGGGAAGCCATTTAAGATTTTTTTCTTAGTAGAATGATATAAAAAGAAAGGAAGAAGGAAGGAAAAAAGGAAGGAAAGGAGGAAGGAAAGAACCTGTCAGTATATTTGCCTATTCTTATGTATATATATTGTCTCCTCATGTGGAATGTAAGTCCTTTAAATCTCTGTATCCCAAGCAACTAGCATAGTAGTTACTATATTGTGTACAATTAAGAAATGTTTCTTGATGAACTGACTAGTTTTTACAGTGGTATTTAACAACTAAATGCAGTACACAACTAGTTTTGAATTAATTGACAGTATTCATTCATTCATTCAACAAGTTTCTACCAATGTGTCAGATATTAGGTATACAAAAACAAAACAAAAAAAAAAATAGTACCTGCCTTCAAGGAGCTTTCATTCTATTTCAGCAATATGGATCATTAAAAATCCTAAAAATCCCTGGTCTACATTTTTTTCCTGGGATTTTTTTTGCATCTCTATCATAAAGGATAGTTATGCTAGTTCATATCTGTAATGTCCAGGCTAGCTTTCTGGAGGTCCTCTGGACAGGCCTTGGTCTCAGCAGGATAGTCACCATGAGGATGGTCAGGAATAGAGTCTAAAGTCTTTATTGTCTCCTTCACAGTCTGTGTCTGTCATAGTCTGTTGACTCTAACTCACCCTGTCCCCAGTTCTCTCAACCCTTACAACATTACAGCATTCTGAGTATGTGTGAACTAGAGTGATCATATCATTATATCATATTAGATATATGTGAACTAGAGAAGCTTCATCTCATCAATCATACTGAGTTAACACCCTGCTGTAAGTATCTTTACTTCAAGTATACTTTTTTCAGAGTTCCCTAATATCTTCGGTCCTCTACACATATCAGAATATGAAATAAAAAGATTATGGACTTCCTTGTTCATATCAAGAAGAGGTTTTTCAGTGAACTGCATTTAGGTCAAGTCCTTGTAGCTATCAATAAAGTTGTGATCTCTAGCACTTATGAATAGGAAGGCCATGATTTTTCATGGGCTGTTTGGTCATCCCTATGTACTTGACTAATCTGCCAATTGTCAATTTTGACAATCACATTCTAGCTTTATATATGTCCTGCTATGTTAGTGGCATTGCTTGTGTGTGTCTCTATCTTTCTTTCTCTCTATCTCTATCTATCTATCTATCTATCTATCTATCTATCTATCTATCTATCTGTCTACCTATCTCCCCCAATATGCATACTATATTCCTCAATAGATTATAAACTTTTTGAGACCACAGACTGCCTTTTACTTCTTTCTGTAACATCATCTGCTACATAGCAAGTACATAATAAAATATTTATTGATTGAATTTTATATCTCTATTTCCCCACAACTACATCTATATATCTTTATCTATATATCTTTGTTTTAAATGTTTCCTAATCTTTATGGTTTTATATGTTCTCATTATTTTTATTCTTATTATATTTTTAAAAGTGGTATGAGCATATTTAAATTCTTCTGAAGGATACTTGTTATGTATTAAAGACTATAATAATAGTTTTTTGGGTTTTTTAAATGGGGGCTTTGTTTTAACTGTTTTGTTTCTGTCTTTTAATCACCAAACATTTATTAAGTATTTACTATGTCAAGTGCTGCAGATACAAAGAAAAAGAAAAAGCAGTTCCTACATTAAGGAGTTCTATTCTAAAGGGAAGAACTACATTAATGAACACTCATGGTGTTTTAAAAGTCTTACTTAATAACTTAGTCTTTACTCATCGGAGTTTTAAACTTCAGTAAGACTTTTGGGATACCATTCTATATAATATAAATAAAAAATAAGGTAGTCTTAGAAGGAGAAATACCTTCTAATTCTAATCATTTAGTTGCCACAGACAGATCTCACTAAAGCACAGATGTTAAAACTGAAATGTTTTCCTGTTGTCTACAGGGCAGTTAGATAACACAGAGGTGAAAGCATTGGTCCTGGAGCCAGAAATACCTGAGTTCAGATTTGGCTTTGGACACTTACTAGCTATCTGATTTGAACAAGTCATTTAATCTTAATAATTCTCAATATCTTCAGCCATAAAATGGAGATAATAAAAGCACCTTAATCCTAAATTTGTTATAAGCATCAATGAGATGATATTTGTAAAGTGTTCAGCACTGGCACAGAATAAGTATTTAATAATTATTTATTTCCTTCCTACTATATAAAATCAAATCTTTCTCCTCACATTTGAGGCACTTTTAAATTCATCCTAATTTAACTTATTAGTCTTTCCCATTAATTCATATAAACACACACAGTTGTTCTCAGGTTTTTAATTCAAATCAACAAGAATTTAATAAATACCTACTATGTATATCAATTTCTCAATTTTCATATTTCTGAAGCTTTGCTAATGTTTTCTGCCTGGAAATTCTTCCATTCCTCTAACTACAACTATTGAAATCATACCCAATCTTTAAATTTCAGCTTAGAAATTTTGATAGATTTGTTAAGCAGAAGGTATTTTCCTTTTCTCCTAAATTCCCATGATACTTTGTTTAATCTTTTCTTGTGGCCCTTATTATGTGTTAATCACAGATTTTCTGAGTTCAAGTGACCTCAGTGACTATCTAGTCTAGCCCATATCTAAAGAAAGAATTTCTACTAATAAATGCACATGACTAATCATCCACCCTTTACTTGAAAAACAATCTGTAGTGAAGGAAATACCACTAATTCACTTTTTGGACATCTCTACTTATCTCTACTTATTAGAGAGACAGCTAGGTGGCCCAGTGGATAAAACACCAGGCCTGGAGTCAGAAAGACTCAACTTCCTGAATTTAAATTTGAATTTAAATTTGTCCTTTGACATTTACCAGCTGTCCCTGGGCAAGTCATATAACCTGATTTGCCTCATTTGTAAAATGAGCTGGGAAAGGAAATGGCAAACTACTTGAGTATTTCTACCAAGGAAACCCCCCAAATGGTGTCATGAAGAACCAGACAGGATTGAAAGATTGATAACAGAGGCAGTAACACAATTTATTAGAAAATATTTTCTTAATATCAGTGCCTAATTTTAACTCTTTTCCATCACAACCTATTCCTCTGGAGTTAAACTAAAGAAATACATTCCCTCTTCTATCTTTTAAGTCTTTTAAGTCCTTGAATATAATTGTCATTTGTCATCTCTTAAATCATATGAAATAATATTTGTGAAGTGCTTAGCACTTTGATCCACAGTAAGCACTTAAAAAAAATGCTTGATCCTTCAGTCCTTCTGACTTCATTTTCCTATGCATGTGTGTGTATGTGTGTGTGTTTGCGTGTGCGTGCAGTTGACAATTTTTTAATGAGTGCAGTTCATTAATTACATATGAATTTCAGAAACTTAGGTCTTATTCAGAATATGAGGTTAGCACTTTCATTATTCTTTTAACCCACTAGAAATCACTTTTTATAGTGCATAAAAAGGTACCATGAAAACAAATCACTGAAATGATATCAGATGATACTATTTTTTTTTTTTTTGCTATTTTTACCTGGTTTCTCTTTTTAAAAAATAGTATTTCCCTCCAATTATATGATAAGACAATTTTAGCATTCATTTTTATAATAGCTTTTTATTTTTAAAATATGTGCAATTTTCAACATTCACCCCTGCAAAACTTTGTGTTCAAGATTTTTCTTCCTCCCTTTCATTCCTTTGGCCAGCAAGTAATGCAATATATGTTACACATGTGCAATTCTTCTATACATATTTCCACATTTATCATGCTGCATAAGAAAAATCATATCTAAAAAAGGAAAAATTAGAAAAAAAAGCAAGCAAACAACAACAACAACAAAAAGATGAAAATATTATGTTGTGATCCATATTCAATGCCCACAGTCCTCTTTCTGGATACAGATGTCTCTCTCCATCACAAGTCTATTGGAATTGACTTGAATTGCCTCATATTGAAAAGAGCCAGGTCCATCATAGTTGATTATCACATAATTTTATTGTTGATGAGTACAATATTCTCTTTTTTCTATTTGCTCCACTTAGCATCAGTTCTTTTAAGTCTCTCCAGACCAGTTCTAAAATCATTCTGCTGATCGTTTCTTACAGAACAATAATATTCCATTACATTCATATATCACAAATTATTCAGCCATTCCCTAATTGATGGGTATCCTCTCAGTTTCCAATTCCCTGCCACTACAAATAGGGTTTTTAGCATTCATTTTTACAAGATTTTGATTTTCAAATTTTTCTCCTATCTTCTCTTTCTAAAATGGTTTCTAATATGAGGTTATACATGTGCTATTTTGCAAAACATTTCCATAGTAGTCATAGTTGTGAAAGAAGAATCAGATCAAAATGGAAAAAAAAATAAAGTAAGTGAAAAAAGTATGTTTTATCTGCATTCAGATTTCATCATTTTTTTTCTCAGAAGATGAATAGCATTTTTCTTACTGATTCCATTAAACTTGTCTTGCATTGCTGTATTGCTGAAAAGAACAGTCATTCGTTGTTGATCATTACACAATGTTACTGATACTATGTACATTATTTTCTATTTCTATTCCTTTCACTTTGCATCAATTCTTATAAGTATTTACAGTTTTTTCTGAAATCTACTTGTTCATCATTTCTTTTTGTACAATATTATTTCATTGCATTCATATATCATAGCTTGTTCAGCCATTCCCTAGTTAATGGACATTCCCTCAGTTTCCAATATTTTGCTACCATGAAAAGGTCTACTATAAATATTTTTTCACATGTAGATCCTTTTCTCTTCTTTTTTGACCTCTTTGGGATACAAAGGTGTTAGTAGGTCAAAAAGTATACCCAGTTTACTTAGCTATTAGTCATAATTCCAAATAGATGTCCAGAATGGTTGGATCAGTTCACAACTCTACCAACAATGCATTAATGTTCCAATTTTCTCACATAGTCTTCAAAATTTATCATTTCCCTTTTTTGTCTTATTAGTCAATCTGATAGGTGTAAAGAGGTGCCTCAGAGTTGTTTCAATTTATATTTCTCTAATCAAAAATGATTTAGAGAATTTCTTCATATGTCAATAAATAGCCTTGATTTTTTCATCTGAAAATTTTGTTTATATCCTTGGAGCATTTATCAATAGAGTAATAGGTTGTGTTCTATATACATTTGACTCTATTCTTTATATATTTGAGAAATGATCCTTTTATCTGAGTATTTGCTGTCCAGACTATTCCCCAGATTTTTGCTTTCCTTCTAATCTTAGTTGCATTGGTTTTGTTTTGCAAAAGCCCTTTAATGTAATCAAATCATCTTTTTATATTTCATAATTTTCTCTCTTATTTGGTTAACTTCTCCTTTAAGAATTTGAATGCTATATCATTTGGTACCAATGATGTAGTTTCCTTCCTTATTTCTTTTAATTAGGTCTATTTTTGCTTTTGCTTTGTCCCAGATCAGAATTACTACTCCTTTTTTTTTTTCTTTTCAGCAAAATAGATTATGTTCCAGCCTTTAACCTTTATTTTCTGTGTATTACTCTGTTTCAAGGGTGTTTCTTGTAAAAAAAAAAAAAAAAAGAAAGAGACAAAGAAAGAAAGAAAGAAAGAAAGATATTGTAAAATTATTTTTTGATCCACTCTGCTATCCATTTATATTTTAGGGACAATTCATCCCATTCACATTCATCAGTTACTAATGGAGTACTTCCTTCCATCCTATTTTTCCTCCTCTTTGTCCGATCTCTCTTCTCACCCTTTCCCTTCTCAATGGTGTTTTGCTTGTCTCTACTGCCTTCCTAGTCTACCATTTCTTTTGTTAGCACACTCTTTTCCCTTTCTCTTTCCCTTCTCCCCTTTATTTAATCTCTTTTTCTCCTATTTTCCTGTTAGATAAGATACTTTTTTTATATTCAACTGATTGTGAACTAATTATTCCCTCTTTGGGTCAATCCTAATGTCAGTAAGGTTCAAGTGATGCTGATTGCCCACCCTCCTACCTTTCCCTCTATTATAATGGATTTTTCTGCCGCTTTTCATGGAAATTCTTCTCTCTTTCTTCTGTATCCAGTGTACTCTTTCTTTTTTTTTTTTTTTTCTCATCCCTAATTATTTTTATGTCATTATTTCCAATTCATGTACTCGTAAATATTGGTCCTTCTAACTAGACAAGTTTTGTCTAGTACAATGGTACAAGTTTTTAGAATTACAATTATCATCTGCACATGTAAGGATGTAAACATTTCAACTCTGCTGAATTCCTTATGTTTTATTTTTCCTTTTTTCTTTTCTAGTCTTGATATTAGAGATCAACATTGTGCTTCAGTTCTGAACTTTTTATGAAAACATAAATTCCTTTTATTTCATTGAATGACCATTCTCCCATCACCCACCCCTTGAAGTATTATGCTTAATTTCACTGGATAGGTAATTCTTAGTTGTAGTCCTAACTCCTTTGTCATCTGGAATATCATGTTTCACAACTTCTGATTCTTTAATGTTGCAGCTGCTAAGTTCTGTGTAATCCTAATTGTGATCCCCCTAATATTTGAATTGTTTCAATTTGGTCATGAAGTATTTTTTCCTTGATCTGATAGTTCTGTAATTTGGCTATAATATTCTTTGGAGTTTTTATTTTGGGATCTCTTTCTTGAAGAACTTGGTGGATTCCTTCAATGTCTATTTTGCTCTCTGGTTTCAGGATATCAGGATAATTTTACTTGATAATTGTTGCTGTCTCTTATTTTTTTATCTTATTATTCTTTTTTTTTTAAAATTTGAGCTCTACTTCTGACATGGAAGGGACATTGTCTTAGGCTTCTTGTGCCACGGGCTATAAGCTCTGACATTTTACCTGATGGTACATTGATAAGGTCCACTGGGGATCTTTGCATATGGTGCTTCCCTGAAACTTTAAAGTGGCAAGTGGCTGCTGAAAGTCATAGGGATCTGGCAGCCATCCTGGTGCTTACCTGGGGTCCTAGTGCTAATGTCAGTCCTGTGCTGAGGCCAGTGAGGTGTTCCTGTATTTCCCTGAGGCTATAGGGAAGCATGTGATTGTCTGACAACTAGAGGCTACCAGAGTTTGCTCAGGGTTTTACTGAAACATAAGGCAGTTCTCGGAGCTGGTCTGCCTTTTCCCCTAGTTATGTTGAGGCATGTGGGGGATTCCAGTGTTGGTGTTTGCCTGCTCCACTTCACTGGGGTTCAATATCTCCCATTGGTTGGCTGAAATGGAGCTTGCTACTGGCTTTCTGGGATACTTTCTATTTTGGGCTGTACTCTCTTTTTCCCTAGTAGGAATTTTATTGCTGATCTTCCAAGCTTCTCTGGCTCAGTGATTGTTCCTACCTTCTTTTTGCTGGTTCTGATGTTCCAGAATTTGTTTTAGGGTCTTATGATTTTTTAGAGGTGACTATAGAAGAGTAATGATGATTTACTGCTTACTCTACCATCTATCTTCATTTCTTAAGGCTTAATATCCCTACTTCTTCCACCTCCACTCTCATATGGAGTAGATGTCACTATTCTGATTGTCCTCAGAGTCCTACAATGGATATAGCACTGGACCTGGAGTCAAAAAGATCTCTGGATCCTGATGGAGAATGAAGTTAAAAGGAAAAATGTTCTAAGCATGAAGGGTCAGAGCAAAGGAGAGGAGACAGAAGATGGAATATTGTATATAGACAGGAAGGGGAAGGGAACATGCATTGTTATAGTGCTTATTGTATGCCAGGTTACTATGTTAAATACTTTATAAGTATTATTTCATTTGATTCTCTCTCTCTCACTTTCTCTGTCTGTCTGTCTTTCTCTGTGTCTCTGTCTCTGTCTATCTGTCTGTCTGTCTCTTTCTCTGTCAATTTGGGCAATCTCAGGATTAAGTGACTTGCTCAGGGTCACAGTTATAAGTGTTTGAGGCTGTATTTGAATTTAGGTCCTCCTTACTTCAGGGCCAGTGTTTCATAAGATAGGTAGTTGTTATTTTGATCTCCATTTTATAGTTGAGGAAACTGAGGCAAACAGAGGAAAAATGAATTGCCCATCAAGATTAAACAGCTTTTAAACATCTGAGGTAGAATTATTCTGACTCGAGAACCAGCACTCTATTCACTGAAATGTCCGGCTTGGTTAGAATGTAGAGTATGTGAAGGATAATGATAAGAAGTTAGTCTAGAAAAATAGTCTCTGGAAGAAGACATAGAAGGAAAATATGGTTTCTCTGTCTCTTCTCTCTCTCTCTCTCTCTCTCTCTCTCTCTCTCTCTCTCTCTCTTTTTCTAATAACTTTATTCTTTCTCTTTGGCAGAGGCTTCTATCTTGAGCTATGATGGCAGCATGTACATGAAGATCATCATGCCCATGGTCATGCACACTGAGGCGGAGGATGTATCTTTCCGTTTCATGTCCCAGCGTGCTTATGGCTTGCTGGTTGCCACCACTTCCAAGGATTCAGCTGATACTCTACGTCTGGAGCTGGATGGGGGTCGTGTCAAGCTCATGGTTAACTTAGGTATCGTATGAAGAACCTCCGCCGCTCAATTTGGACTTGTGTTCCTTTTCTTTCCTTCTCTTAATTTTCACCCCAATTGTTTTAATTGGATTGGTTTTCTTCTGTTTGTTTTGGTTTTTTTTTTTTTTTTTTGAAATGTTAGCTGCTGAAAACTTGTTAATAAAGCCAAGCATACTTAAAAAAAAAAAAAAAAAAAAAAACTAAACAACAACACCTCTCTGTGTTGCTGCATGAAGTTTTGATGTCATTTTCTGGTTATGGATAGTGGTGATTTCCTTTTTTACTAATGTCTTTGTTTTTAAGTTTCCTTTCTTGGTCTTTTGAATCAATTAGCTTTGTGTAAGACATGCTACTTTGGTCCATCTTTTGATCAATCACTTTCTCATTAAAACAGCCTCCTTAGTCACCACCCAAAACAGTCCATTGTGAGAGTAGAGAGAGAAGGGACTGGAAACAAAAATAGGACGTAGAAATAGGGAAGATGCAGACTATAAGATTGATAAATTATTGTTAATGCCATAATGTGACCAGAAAAGACTGATCACTTAAAGACATTTGTCCCTTTCTGCATCTACCCCAATGAAGTAACATAACTTTTTTGCCTCTTGACTTCCAAACTAGAGAAGTTTGTGGCTTCCAACCTAAATTGTTATTCAAAATGGGCATTTGCCACCCAGTGGCTCAGATACATCAATCAATAGCACTTTGTGCTAAGATGATCTGATATTGCACTTTCTCCCATCACTGTATTATCTTCAATCCATATGCATGCATTATTTCCTAGTGTGGTTAGTGGCAACAGAATAAGTTATAAAACCTTTACTGGGAGTAATCCAAGTTCTGTTCTTTTACCTGTACTTAACCTGTAAATATATTTTTTTGGGGGAGGGGGAATTGAGTCATTAATACCATGACCTTCCATTGAATGATTAATTTTTCTCCATTTTATTGTTGTTGTTGCAACTATCTCTTTCTAAAATGTTTGGTAACCTTTTTGTTTTTGGAGAAAACTATGTTGAGATTCTATCTCCGCTCACCAAAAGGTCTTTACTGATTTATGAGAGAACGTTAGGGCAGCTATTTAGTGAATAGTGATAGAAATCTATAAGAAAGATGATGTTTTCTGAGTGAAGAAGTTTTTAGTGACAAGATCTATAAAAGACAAGAGTGAATTAAAACTCACTTAAACCAACAGAGACATTAGGCACTAAATTCCAGACCATACCTAAACCACAGCTAATTTCTTCTGGTAACATAATGTGGTTTGGAGTTGCTACCAGTCTGATTAAGGTTAGGAAGTAGCATAGGGACAAGCTAAATTAGAATTTTAATATATATAGAAAACAAAGGACTGTTTTGAGTAGTGATTTGTTCATTTACTATCTGTATTTAATTTCCACTTTTCAACTTTTACAATAAAATATAATCCCCCTCCCCAAATCATTTGATATCCATTGGTTCTGTGTCTCTTTTTGTTATTGTCTTATTAATTTGTATTTTATTTTATTCTTTGCTGATTTTTTCTCCATGTATTTTAGTTCTTAAGCTATTCCCCATCAACCATGGTAAATCAAAAGATGGTATTCAACCCTTCAAAGGCCCAAAGCCTGCGGCCCGCATAGTAAACAGCCCTGAGAACAGAGAGTACTGAGCAGCCTGCAGGGGGCAGGCATACCCCAGCCTATTACCACCTCCCCTTTTCCAGCTAACTTCCTCCTCCAAAAAAAGAGAAAGAAATAGAAAAAGGTGTAGAGAAAATATATGCTATTTAAAATAATAAACAAAAAGTCAATTTATTTCTAAGATAGAGAAAGGAGCAAAAAAAGTCAAACTCTCCCCATCACAAAAAATAATAATCATGAATTCTATTTGTAAATAAAATGAGAGAGAAGTGGAGAAAGGATGATTTAGACCTACAAGGACCTCTTATTTAATGTTTGTTTTATGAAGATTAGCAGGTTAGATGTGACAAATCTCACATCGTAGCTGAGACTGATTGGAAGGAGAGAGGGAGAGAGACAGAAACACACACACACACACACACACACACACAGAGACACACACACACATTTCCAGAGAGTGAGTAACAATTCCCTAATCTGAGATTTCTCTTATAAATTTTTCAAACTCAGGCTAATAAGAGAATAAAGAGTTGAGCAGTTTCTTCTTGGCTATTTTTGTCCCCTCTGTTCTCACTTCAGGGTCAGGGAAGCCTCACATTTCTTGAGGACTTCCAGCTTTGATTTATATATACCTTTCCATTCTTAGAGCTGAGTACTTTGGGCTTGGGTAATTCCTCAAGAACATAGCCCTCATGCGATTTCCCGAGAACTGGATACTCCAGAGAATAAGACATATTGTCTTCTTTTGTTCCTAAAGAATTGATACCCCTATGGCTCCAAGTTCTCCTTTTCAATTCAAAATATACGTATTCAGACATAACTTATGTTCAAAGACTTTTTTACAAGTCTGTTTTTTGTTCTATCTTACATAAATAGCTTATTATTATATCAATCACAAATTCTATTTTCTTATTTTCAAAGCCTACTGGCAGATGATTGCCCCAAAATGACTTCACATTCAATTTGTATGTTCCCACCACTTCTTATTGGACTGTATTGAACTAAAATTAAACAAATGCTATTTGTTGCATAGAGGCTACTTGAGAACAAGGACTGTTTCATTTTTGTCTTTGTATCACTAGCATGTGATTGCTAGTGATTGCACATTACACATAAGAAATACACATAAAAAAAATATTATTAATGAACTCACGCATTGTATCCACAATTCTCTGAAAGGGTTCTTGAGAGTCATATTGTAGTGAGGTAAATACTGATGGCATGCCAGGCCATTCAATAAATTGCAATTGAATGCTCCTGGTAACTTATTGAATACTTTTTACTACATACCCCTTTTTTGCAAAATGTAGCAGCTAAAAACATTTAGATGTTGATTTCCTCCATACCTCAAACAAAAACCAAGTGCCTTGGTAGAGAAAAAATTTTGATTTCCCTCCCTCATTAAAAAAAAAAAAAAAAAAAAACTAATTTAAATATCAAGTTTCAGAAGCTACTGAAAGTTGTTAAAAAAAAAAAAAAAGTGATTTGCCTAAAATAAATTCTCTGAGTTTGGATTCCCCATTTTCCAATGACTAGTGAGTGACTCATAATAAGTTAATCACTAGAACAGCTATTCATTCAGATTTCAAATCTATAGAGGGCATTTTGACCTAAAAGAGGGATGGGCTGCAACACAATAGCTAAAGATTGTCAAGATACCTCAATGTCATTTTTACCTCTCCCTCTGATTCCTCAAGACAGACTATGTTCCTTTTTGAAAAAATCAAGTCATCAACCATCCTTGAATCATTCAAGTTTCTAGATTGGAATTTGTTTCAAAGTCCCCTTCACTTCAATTAGCCCATTCTACATGAACTAGAGTAGAATAAAGCATGAAATATGTAATCTAGTTTGGCTTTCCTTCTACAATAGTTCTTGCTTAAGAATTTTTGAAAGCCAAAAGAAAATTGCATGGCCTGTGTCTCTCTCCCTCTGTGTTTCTCCTCCCAAACTCAGTCACATTTTCTCTATACACAGATTAGGAAGGAGGGGTATTTATTCAACCTTCTGGGATGCTACAGAATCAAAAGTGAAAACCCTCACAACTTCAAGCCCACCCCACTCTCCCTCACCCACAGTCTTCACCAAGGGGTATAGCCGCCACTGTATGGTGATCGTACCGAATGCTCCAGAGCTGTTTGCTCCCACTTTTCTGTTGCGGTTGACGACACATGACAAACCTAATCGCATGAAACCAAACCCAGATTTTCTCAAGAGATGTCAAACCCTCTTTATGCCCTTTCCCTAGGATGACTGGCTATTCTAAATTATTTTGGTCTGGCTTTAAATTTGTCCTTTGTCACCTTTTCTGTCCCTTTATAAAAGTCTTTAAAGGTTAAAATGATGAGATGACAGGGTCTGTAGTCTAAAAGACATGACACTTTAATGTTGAAATAGAGCAAGATTCTTAACTGCTTTTTCTTCTGTTGCTCTCTCAATATTCTTTAATATAAAACAAACAACATAAAAAGAAAACAAAAACTGTCCTCTATCCTTAGAATATTGTTATTGTTATATTCCTTTTCCCTTTAATCTCTTATTGGAGTTCTATCCCCTATGATATTGATAATCATTTATATGGGAGATTATAGTGACACCATTCCTATTGGATGCCATGGTGATCATTGAGGTATTTTTCCTAACCAGCCCTGTCCAATCCCATTTGCTTTTCAAGTAATGCTAAGTAAAGACATCCAATGAATCTATGAAGGAATATTTCTGACTGAAAACTCTTAAGTCATAAAAGAGGTTGGGGATTATTTTTTAAAATAAAAATTAAAAACCTTCTCTCCCTAGTAATTTTTTCAAATGAACATAAAGCCTCCTCTCCCTGATAGCTAAAGTCACTTGTTTCACAGCCACTGTCCCTGCTTCTTATTCTTCTTTTTTTACAATCAAATCTACAAATATGCATTGAAACAGATTTATCAAAGGCCCTCAGTACTGCCTCCACGCTTACCTGCCTCACCTTCTCTCTGAATGCTATAGAAACTTCATTTGGAAAGAGCGTTCAGGCAGCAAGATGAGGACTGGTTCTAGTGAGGGGGTCTTATCTGGGGGCCCTTGAAATCCCTTCCCTCCCAAATAACCCAATAAACCCAATAAAGAATAATAGCTCCCAATGATTATATTTCTTTCTCCCCTGTCCTGGCCCTTAACTCTCTGAAATCTGGGATGGGCGTTTGTGTGGTTAGCTGTTTGCAAGTGGCCATTTTATGATAGGAAATGACCAGGTGGTATTAACCCTTTCCTTACTTTAGGTATAATGGCAATATGCCAATGAAAATTGCTATTGCTAGAGCATCTGTGGGATGGTGTAGGGAGAGGGAGGAGGGAGTTTGTTCTTAGGAAAAGAGAAAGGGTTAAATACTGCACTGTTGAACCTCATAGGCAGATTTCTTTTTTCAGGATAAAATGTGTCAGACAGATAATGTTCCTATGGAATAATAATATAAAGATTAATAAAAAAAATAGTGGTAAGGCTGGTTTTAAAGATAAAATACAAGAAAATTCAATGTAGATGGAGAGGTGGGGCATAACTTACATTTGGTGGGTGTGGGGAAATTGTGCCTGATTTGTTTAGTTTTTATTTTTTAAAAATTACATTTCAAGTTGAGGTTTGAAATTATATATAATAAATAAATGAATAGGTTTCTGCAAAAGAGAAGCATATGCTGTGTCTATTCGTGGATATATATGTTTATCAGTATATATCTCTATACATATGTGTATATATATATGTGTCTGTATATATATATGTATATATGTATTTGATATTTCAATATAATATACTGTACATATATACCCACACTTAAATTTGTACATACTGTATATATATATATATATAAAATGGCCACATTTCTTGCGTGTGTCTGTCCCCGGAAGGGTGGACTGATTGTTTTTGGATGTCTGCAGCTGTTACCTTGAAGGATGCAATTTCATCTTTCATTTATTTTTCCCCATCTAGACTGTATCAGGATAAACTGTAACTCCAGTAAGTTTTCCCTCAAGTTTCATTTTGTTCTTAAAAAAAAAAAACTGAATTTATTTTGTTTGCTGTTTTATGAGCTGTTTTTCATTTGAATTTTCTTTTTTCCAACTACAGAGTTGGGTGGGACCTGGGCCCTACAAGATGGGAATAACTGGTATGGGGTGGTAAAGGGTATTCAAAATAGTCTTTTTGGAATGGAACTGGTGCCCTCCTTCTTCATTCCCTGTGATTGCTATACTGTAAAGAAGAGGGGAAGTACCTGAATAATGTGATAAATTGAAAATGAATTAATGGGTAATTAGTAACTTTTTGGGAAATGGTTTTAAGGGATTGGCAAAAAGCATTACAGCAATAGCCATACACTTCTCCACTACTGGGAAAAAAAAATTAAGATAGATAAAATAAAGTTCATGACACAGATGGAGGCTGCTGAATCTGACATATTTACTTTGACTTTTGTTTCTTTGGTGGGGTTCTCAGGGTGGTGGGGAAAAGCAGTCATTTGGAATGGAAATGGAATGCTTCAGGCAGAAATGGAAAACTTCAACCAAATACATAGCAATTTGGCAGAGGAAAGGATTCTAGTTTGTTTGATTTCTTTGCCCTCAATCTCAGCTTATATTTTGTCAATCTACTTGCTTGATGTTCTGAAATCTCTTTAAAACGAAGGAAACTCCTTAACAGATGAATTGGATATTTATCAATCCTGGGACAAACATAAAATTTATCTGGCATCACTGAGAAAAGGATGGAGAATATAAATTCATAAGATTAGATGATGAAGAGGATAAAGAAAAAATAAATAGAGGGTGTTTGAATACCCTGTTCTTCTCAAATTAATTAGCCATTTAGACTCTTCTATGTCCTGTCAATTTCCTAATATGATCAAACATCTCTTGCTTTTGTTTTTGAGATATAGTGACAACAGGAAGGAAGAAAGGAAAATCTCATTTCTTCTGAATTGCTTTTTCCTTCATGTTAAAATCTAGATTATTCAAATTTTGAATGATACTTAGTACACCATGAAGTTACCATGAATGCAAACTGCTAAAACCCAAATCCCATTTTCTGGGAAGTTAACAAAAAAGAGAGAAGGCAACACAAAACATAGAACCTAAAGAAAATCTTCTTTAAGCAGAATGTTTTGTAAAAGTCGTAATAGCTCTTTCAGTTATTTTAAGCAATGGCCTATTTTGATATTCTTAAACATTTCTAATTAGTCAGCTTGTTTTCTGATATCATATACATTATTTAAAAACTTTATTGAGGTTTTCATTTTTCTCCAAACCATAATAGAAATGGGCATCTCCTAGCATCAAACAACGATTTTAGGAGGAGAATGAAGGGAGCTAAGAAATTTTCATGTTATTTTTGATCAGGAAATGAAAGCTTAGCTTTCTTGTTATTTTTCCACACTTTCCATTGATGGAAAATTTCCTATTTTCTGAGCATCTATGTAAGTTGGACATGATATAATTTTTAGGTTTCTCTTTTAGACAGTTTTTTTCTTGCAATTTCACACATGTCATCATGCTTCTTGTATATGAATTAAATATTTCTATTAAGAACCAACGAGGGGAAAAAAAAGAAGCAATGAGGACAATTTTAAGAAAAGTTAGCAGAAAATCAGTATTCCAACTTTTATCTTAATACATTTGCAATTATATGTTTACTTTAATTCATGCTTTAAGTAAAGAATCAGGTTTAAATATTAAAACTATTTTTAAAGAAAAATTGAATTGTACCCATGATTTTTGGTGAGCGGGTTAGTACACCGAGAGATTAACCAGCTCATATTTTTGTCAGAGACAGGACTTAACTAACCTTATTTTGTTCTTGACTCTGAGATCATCTCTTTGTCCATGACATTATTTTAAAATTACCATCATGAATTCTGAATGATGAGCCCTCTGATTATCATAATGGGCTCCCAGAACTAAATTTGCAGGTCTGGAGATAGGCACTTAGACAATAGGTAGATAAAATAATGAGAACTTTTTTTTGTGCTGGTCTAATATTTGCAGGGCCAGTCAGCAGAAAGTTGAAGGGGAGAGCAAGACTGAGAAGTAGAATTTCTTGAATAGCCCTTTGACTTTCTCAGTCTTAATTCATTAATACTTCCTAAGTAGACTAATGTAAAGTCTGATGATATAGGAGATTTAGTAGGTGTGTTTGATCACATGACCCTGTTTTTCTATAGTCATGGTAAAGGCTATAGAAAGATTTTTGGATTGATTTGCTCCCCAGGTGGTATTGCTTCCTTTACTCTGTCTTGATCCCTGCAGCCATTTAAAGAGTTCTTAGGCTCTATTTGTAAAAATTTTGAATTATGTTTCCATTTTCTCTTGAGGGAACATATCTCATTGAGGGAATATATTGACTTAGGGCAGCATTATACATTAAATACAAGACATTTTCCAACAGTTCTCTTGCATATTTTTCTGATCCATCATCTTCCTTGAGAGTTTACTGTGAATGTTATCAGCATTCCTTTAACCCACTTATCTTTCACTGAGAATTGTTTAGCATTGTTAAGAAATTATTTCTAAGACTGATGGAAAGAACATGAAGGAGAAGATTACTTTTCAAATGGAGAGAGGAAGATATTGGCTATGATATAGGACAATGAACCTTGAGTTATGGGGAATAACTTCTTACTTCTTGTTCCCTAAATTCATTTTAAAAATCAATGACTTTGTCTATACCTTCTGATACATTCCTATTAACAAGGAGGAAAAAAAACCTATTATTCTCTGTTGTTTTTCTCTGCATTTATCCCCTTTTCTCAGCTTATCTCCTCACTCACTTATAATATTCTCAGATACTGATATTAAATTCCTTTTAAATCTTCAGCTCAATCACACATATAAATGAAGGAATAAAGTAATGTCTTTGGTTGAAAAGGGTTCCATTTTGCTCTTGAATCATCAGGAATTGATGTAAATGATAAAAATGAATAAGATGAATATTATTTAAGTAGGAGTGTCAAACTCAAATAGAAAAATTCCCTGCTAGCTTCATATTGACTTTAAAAAAGCTCAAATCAACAGTATCTATGTTGTATTGTATTTTTATTAATTTTGTTAAATATTTATCAATTATATTTTAATCTGGTCTGGAATATACTAGGGAATTTTGTAGCATACATGGTACCTGTGAGCATCAAGTTTGACACCTCTAGTTAAAAATCAAAGTTTTGTTAAGTTTCATGAAAGGGTAACAGAATCAGCAGTCACTTCAATGGAATGAACAATCCAGGTAATCTGGTGATATCATTTAAAAGAAAACAGTGCTATACTTTGGGGATAGAGATGATTGTTTGCAAGGACACTCTAATGAAAGAGAATACACACTCATTGGTACATCAGATCCTACAAATCTGATAGTGATCTAAGATCTTGTGGACTTGCAGAGAGAATTGCAGGTAAGAACTTTTCCTGATCTTTTATATGATTTTATTTGCTTAAGATAACAGAATTCTGAAACAAGTTTGAAGAGTTCAGGTGAGTCCTTTATGTTTTCTGTAATCCTCTTTTATTATTTCCCTTTTCTTCACTTCTCTCTATCCCTTTTGTCTTGAATGGCAGAATGAATGATCAACTAGCTTATTAATAGTAGGTCCCTCTCCTTTTGATTTTATATATATAAACATGTCCACACATGAAATGTGTTGATGAAATTCATTTTTATTAAGTAAATATTACTATTCTCTTCCCTTATTTTCTTTTCTCTTTTTCCTTGTTTTCATCAGCTCATTTTTATAAGAAAATTAAATTCTCTGTCAGGTATATGTATTTATTTAGTCATTCTGTAAAAGATGGAGTGTATATAAATATATATATATACATACATATATATAATATTTATGCATACATTTCACATATGTATGTATATATAATTATATTTGTATATTTATGTAGATGCATGAATTCTCTCACTATTACATTTCCACATGAAGATTTCATGAAAGGCCTCAGATGAATACTTTACAAATTAATATGTGCTCCTTTATTATGTCTGCTTAGAAACAGGACAGAAGAAAAAATAGAGTACCTTAGGGGGAAAAGATTATAAGTTTTAGACATTCTTGACATAAGCCAAATACTAAGATGAAACTGTTTTGGGCACAGTTTTGGTAATCTTCTCCCACCCCTATATGCTGTATCCCCCTTAAATCATAGCAGAAGTGACCCATTGCACTATTATGCATAAAAATTCCCTAACAATTTCTAAGAGGTATGAGATCTACACAATTTGTTTTTACATGCTATCCTATCTATTTCCCCATAATATTCAGTATTCTTGTTCTTTCCCATAATTGCCTTGTGGTTGCCCTTTAACTTTTGACTTGCATTCTGCATCTTTTATTTCAAAGATAGCTTCCTTTTCTAGTCTTTTGGCAAGTCTAGGGATTGTGGGTGGTTCTAGCTTAATTTAGACATAGCTAAGTAAGCCACTAACACCTACACTTTTTTCAAAGTCAAGCATGTGTATGGTGCGGGGAGAGACAGAGAGACAGAGACAAAGACAGAGACAGACAGGGAGAGAGGGGGGAGAGAGAGAGAAAGAGAGAGAGAGAAAGAGAAAGGAGAAAGAGAGGAAGATTGATTTACCCTTGAACCTAGAAAAATTATTCTATTATAGAACCCTTGAGTAAGAACGGAGCCTAAGTTATCATTTAGCTTACCACACTTAAACCTTAAACTACTTGCCTTTAAGCAGCCCCAAATAGATACCTTTCTCTTATTTTTAAAGATATCTTGAGTAAAACCTCACACCTTTTAGTATCAGATTCACTGTTTTGAAAGGCCTTCATGTAGATCTTGACCTTTCAATCTAAGGCTGATTTGAGTTTGAACCTCTTTCAGACTAGAAAATGACTCAGTAGCACTTTATTTAGAATTCTTCATCATACTCTATAAAGTGCCAGCAGTCATTTTAACCATAGGGAAAAAAATGTATCATCTTCTTTAAAATTTTTTGGGTAGGTTTTGTTAAAAAAATTTTTGTTGCTCTTCTGTCACATTTTTGTAATTCCTCTAAAAAGTGTGAAATGTCAGAATAAATATACCACTACACCATTGACCAAAATGGTGGCAGTTCCTCTCTGAATTGGGGATTATTCATTCAACAAGCATTTAATAGTTGTCTTCTTTGTGCTAAACACTTCTAGGCACTAGACAAATAAATCCACTGAATGAAACAGTCTCTATTGGGAAAGAGTTTACTTTTTCTAATTAATAAATACCACTGTCAAAGGGACTTTTTTCATTTATAATTCACTTTTTCCTGCTCATGGTCAATTTGGGCTGTCAGAGTCTGATTTTTCCTGTGGCAGATATACTAAGCCAGACATTTTCCACTTTGTATTTCTTTAGACATGCAGCAGTATTTGGCAAGACCTAAAAGGAGCTTTAAAAACTCTCTTGCAATTTGACCTGGTAATATCTTAAATATTTCTCAAAAGGAAAAAAAAGAGAAGTAATTTGTACAAAAATGTTCTTATCAACCTTATTTATAATAGCAAAAGAAAAAAAAAAAGAAATCATCTAAATACCCAACAATAAGAGACTAAATAAGCAAATTATGTTATTACAGTGATGGAAATATTATATAACTATTCAAAATGACAAGTATGAACAATGTATTATTGTTATGCTTTGATACTTCAATGCAGCTATAATATCACTGACTAGTTTCTTCCCCAATGGAAAAAATAATCCATCTATATCTTGTCATTTTGGGAAATTATTTCTATGTCTTCTCATAAACCTCTTATATAGAATCTATACAGTTCATTGTGCTATATTCAAGTACAGAAGTGTGAATATATATAATTAATTTACTCTAATTAAATTAATTACATTTGTTTAATTGTTAATTTAATTTATATTTTTGTTATTTTGTTATTGGTATTTATTATTTTTATAATAATATTATATATTATTATATAATATAATAAAGATTTATTTATAATTATAAATATTATTATATTTATTATAATATAATAAATAAAATATTTATTAATTTAACAATATATATAGTGAATAATTAAATTATATTAATTAAATTAAATTAATAAATAAGTTATTTTTTAAATTGATGAAAACAGTATTTACACAATGAATAAAAATCAAAAAATCTAGAATTAGAAAAGATGTTAGCTATTTATTACAACCCATTTCCCAAGGCAATTCTGCTGAAACATCTGAAAAGTGGTCATGCAGTCTATCTCATCAAAGGTCTCCAGACAGCTGAATCTGTCACCTTTTTTTTAGCCCATTTCACTTTTTGAATATAGTTCTAATTTGGGGGGAGTTTTGTTTTTATTCCCCCATCCCAACTCATTCTTCTTCTACATGGCAACTCTTCATAAACCTGAAGACACTATAGTTTCTTCCCTCAGTCTTCTTTTTAATCTAAATGAAACACTCCTAATTCCTCAAAAAAAAAATCCCTATATTACAGGAACACCATTCAGATTGTCTTCCTCTGGAAGCTCTTTTGTTTTTCAATGTCCTTAAAATTCTAAAAATGAACACAATACTGCAGATTTAGTAGGTACATTAAAGAAGGTAATTTTGAAGGATGTGTACTAGAATTGTGTGTGTTGGGGGGGATCACAAAAGATCTCAATTAGGAAGTGATGATTCATCTGAATTTTAAAGGAAATCAAAGATTCTAAAAAGCAGAATTCAGATAGAAGTGTGTTCCAGGCTTGGAAGACTGGCCTATAAAAAGATGTGGAGAAATTTAATATGTATGAGAAACCATCCAAAGAGCATTATTCTTGAAGTTGTAAAGGTTCTTTGTTATTGCTTTTTAAAAAATTTTCATTAATCTTCTCTTTAATAATTGAATCTAGAATTTTCTCAGGAATTCAAGTCAAGTTCACTGACATAATCCCATTTATAAGGGGACAAATCGTATATGTGTGCATTAGGAATAATGTCATAAGTTCATAGATCTCTAGGTCATTTACATTTTTAAGCTGTGATTTTATATGTTATTGTTACATAAAGTATGCCCCAAAGAAGGTAAATGATTTTACCCAAGTTGCAGAGTGACCAAGTAACAGAGGAGAGATTTTTCTGTAAAGTTGTTCAAGTTTATAATACATATGAAATAGATTTTTAACATGTATACTGTAGTGATTTTATACTGCCTAAATAAGTATCCATCCTGGAGATTTTTGGATAATAATCTATGCTCCAATAATAGTTTGTATCTCCACCTTCTTTTAATCCAAAAAAGTACTGGGTCCTTTTTTATAGTTACAAACAATACCTCATAAAATATTTTTCACATATATTATGTTAATCTCCACAAAAATATATATTATGGTTTCTTTTTATAGATGAGGAATATTAGATGCAGAAAAGGTAAGGTAGTTGTCCAAGGACACAGAGTAAAAAAATGCAGGAAAAAATTACACCAATTATAGTTAAGTTTCTACCTTACCACTTTCTATATATAGATTTTTCCAGGTATCCCAACTGACCCTAGTTAGCATCAATATATTCCAAAATAAAAGAATAGCTCTTCAGGCTCTTACTTTCCCTATAGTTTATTGGATTATTCACATTAGTATTCTGAATGAATATAGTTGACCATTTTCTTTTGTCAATTATAAATATTATTGAGTAATCACTTGCAAATAAGTAATCATTGGGAAGTATAGATTTGACCAGTTACCTGATCCTTTTTCTTCCCTGCTGAGTAGGAACAGAGGTGAATTCTTCTCAAGTCTTTCTTATCTAAACAGTTGGTTTAAGGTCTGGTCTTTGTTTTTAACTCCTGATCTACTTTCTCTTTGGAAATGTATTCAATCAAATCTTTATAACAATTATCTCCTTTTGTTGTTGTTGTTGAGTTGTTTAGTTATGTCTGACTCTTCATGACCCCATTTGGGGTTTTCTTGGCAAATAAAAATGGAATGGTTAGCCATTTCCTTCTCCAGCTCATATTATAGATATAAGGAACTAAGACAAACAGGATTAAGTGACTTACTCAGAATTATATAACTAGAAAGTATCTGGAGTTAGATTTGAATTTTTGAAAGCTATCTACCAACCAATCAGCTTGCTTTTTATCCTAGAGAAAATAGAATGTCCCTCAAATTCCCATATCTGCTGTTTAGTGAAATTTATATTAGACTAAATTTAGATATATAAATTTAATAGCACAGAGCTCCTCAGATAGGAAAATTCCTAATATAAAGTCATAGGGTTGGCAGTCTACCCTAATTTGAATTGTATGTTACTAAGCAAACCCCTAGCCTTTATAAAAATCCATTTCTACGTCATCAAAATTGCATTTAGTTTGAAAATCGATAACATGAAACTTAGAAGACAAGTTCATTCATTGAAAATCACCAATCTCATAGTGTTTTGTTTGTAAGATGTATCTGTTAAAGTATATGAAAACACTTTGGAAAATGTTATTAAAGAGCTATAATTACTATTATAATAAATGAAGGTCTGTGGTAGGGTGGTAGTAGTTGGTAGTAGAGTAGAGTAAATGAATATAAGAGATAGAATATAAAAAGAATTAGCAGGAATTGGGGGTTTATACACTATTTTCTATCTGGGTATTTTCCATTTTGTGGAATTGCTAAGTGAATTGCTAAATTTGGCAATAGGCAGTAATATGTAATAAGAAACATGAATAAATCTTTGATATATTGCTTGGTAATTTTTTTTTTTTACTTAATGGGGTCTATGTTTTTTCATTCTATATGAATGCTATACAAGCCTGTTCTAAGTTGGCTATTCATTATTCTTTGAATCTTCTTTTAAGTCTCTTCATAGTTAAAGGAACCAAAACAACATGTGGAGTATCCATCTCTTACCCTTGCACTCCCTATATGACTGATTTACTTCCTTTTGTAGTTATAAATTTAATTAGTGATTATTTTTATGCTACTTCTTACATACAATTTATTATTTTGTATATGCTGATGCCAATTTACAAATACCATAATTATTGGAGGATCCTCAACTTTGAGTTTTCATAGTTTGAAGCATTTCATGATTTGCAACTATACTATATAGCTATTTAAAATGATAAGGAAAGAATCCTATATTGATAAAAGGAAAAATAAGATAAATTATAGAAAAAATATTTTAAAAATCAACATATATGTAAAGTGCATATATATATTTATGTATATGTATGTATGTACATACTCAGACACACAAATATATGCAGGAGTATGCTAGCAAATGTTAACAACTATCTCTCTGAAAGAAAAATGTACCTATTACATATTTTTATGTCCATTTTTAACTTTTTATCCACCACTTTCTTAGATCTGGGAATTGACAAAGCAACAAATCAATAATTTATTTGTCACATTTGTTAATTTGGAAGTTATAAATCATCACACTGAAAATTAAGTAACCTACTGTCTCAAGTTGTTATGAGTCAGTTCTAGCAAATCCCTGAATATAGGTATATGTATATATATATATATATATATATATATATATATATATATATATATATATATATATATATATACATATATGTATATATATATACATATGTGTATGTGTATGCATAATATATAGGTAAAAATATAAGATAAAAGGAGAAAAGTGAATAAATACATGTAATGAGATTAGACAGAGGGCCACAAATAATTATGAATTTTTGAAATGGGAGACTAGATGAATGCTAGCATAGCAGACTGAAGAAAAAGCCGCAAAAATAAAAATAGCATCAGTGCTGACAGAAAATAGGAAATCAAAGATAAAAGTAATTGGAGAAGTGAGAGGGAAGATAATAAATTCATTTTTGTTCATGTTGTATTTGAGGTGTTGGTGGCTTAGTTGGGGAAAGATAAACTGTAAGTAATTGGGAATTTAGGCTTAGAGATCAGGAGTCATTACTAATGTAGCTGCTAATCGAAGCAGTAGAGATGAATGAAGTTTACAAAGAAATGAGTAGTTAGAAAGAGAAGAGGAACAAGTGTGGAACCTTGACAAAACAACAACAACAACAACAAAATAAAATCAAAAACCCTTTAACATGAATGAAATAGGAAGTAAAGCTCGCAGAAAAGACAGAAATGGGAAGCTATGATTCCATTTTCTTTGGTGCATTATGATAAACAAACAAATGAATTCAAACTAGATCTAATCAAAATATTTTGGAGTCTTTGGGCCTTTGCTATCATTTTAATAATAATAATAATAACAGAAGCTTAATAGCATTCTAATGTGAAAATATTATCTTTAAAGCATCCTGATTTGATTAGATGTTCCCATAATATTTGTGACTTCAGTATCTTATGTCAATTTAATTGAATCTAAGAAAGAGATGAGAAACAATCATAAGTCATTATCTAATCCTATTGGAATAGGATATAGAGAACTATTAAGTCTCAGGACTTAAAAGTCACAAAATAGTGGGTTAATTAGTGTAGTCCTTGGTAAAGAAGGGAAGGTATAACGTTAAACAAGTTGTCCCCTTGCTATGTAATGCTGGAAAACTGAATGAAGATAGAGCTTAGAGAGTATTTAATAGTTTGTTTGGAAGGAAGAAATTTACTGGGACCAAATGGATCCACGGTTTGGTCCCAGGGCTGAATGAGACTATCATCTCCAAGAGTTCAGCAAACAATGTGAGTCCTCAATGACATATATACGGCTCAGATAAGGGGGTAGACTGAAGCACGGGTGGAATAGAGTGCTAAGAGCAGGAATGGGACTCTGATAGGGTGGGGGGAGGCATCGGAGATGGGGAGAGGAATCTTGATAAGATGATATCTGATATTCTGATAGAATTCTGATAATGTCTAAGGTAGAAGGTCTTTTCTCATCTGGATCATCATGATTAGGAAGGAAGGGTGGTGTTGCAGAACAATTAGGAACTGAGGCTGAACAATTCAGGGAAACTGAGGCAGGACAATTAGGGATACTAAGTCAGGACAATATAGGTAAACTGAGTCAGGATGATAAAGAGAACTGTGGCACAACAGCTACTCAACCTTAAATTCTGAGTTTCGTTTGTCAGTCTTTGCATTTTCAGACTCTTTGGAGAATGAATAACTTAAGGAGCCAGAAAATCAGATTAGCAGTTTCATATCTCACAGTTACCATTTGGCACCTGATCCTTTTACTGAGGGAAAGTTAATTAGGATGTGTGAAATAGGTTGTTGACTTTGCCTCTAAAGAGCCTGCAATTTACTGGGTGGACAGAGAAATTTCTGTAGAAATTGAATTATGATCATCCAAGAGACCAAACTAGATTCACCCCTATTCCCCAGGTCTAGTTATGTACTTTCATAGAATAACATGGAAGAGGACACTGAAAAGAAAGCTTCTAACTGGAGACAGATTTTAAAAACAATTAATCAAATGATGGGGGAGAAATGTAGCAGTAATTTTGAGATTCCCAGACCTTAGGAGTGCTATTGTTCTAATAATCTGATTGTTAATGATCTTAAAGTCTACTGGCTTTAAAAGGAATACTATGAAATAGTCCTAGAAACTTTTCTGACTGCCAGATAACAATCTGCTGATGAGTGATAACAGGGTATCTGAAACAAACGGTTTCTGAGACTATTCTTTAGTTCTACCTCTGGGCCATAAAATTAGCATATCAGTAATATGAAGAACCAGATTTCTCTGTCTTTTCCTATAAATTTGTTTTCTTGCTCCTGGTTCTTTGCTAAATTCTGTTGGAACTTAGCATGCTTCAATTGACGTTACAATTACAATAAACTTTGCCCCTTGACTTGGAGATGAGTTCAAGCCTGTAAATTCTTTTGAGACACCTCATGACACTGGTCAGCAATTCCAAGCTTTTGCTGTCTCCTTTTGAACCTCAACAATAAGATCAATTAATTAAAAGAAAACAGTGGAATTTTAAAAAATAGATAATCTGAATTTTTTGTTGTAAGTTTATTTATTTTTAATACACACTGCTTTATGAATCATGTTGGGAGAAAAATCAACAAAAGGTAAAAATCATGAGAGAAATAAAAAAAAAAAAAACAGAAAAAAGAAGCAAATATAATGTGTTGCTTTACATTCCTTAGATCTTTTTTTCTGGAGGCAGATGGCATTTTCTGTCCAAAGTCCATTGGGGTTGCTTTAAATCACTGAACTATTGAGAAGAACCAAGCTTTTCATAGCTGATTATCTCCCATTCTTGCTACTATTGTATACAATGTATTCCTTGTTCTGCTTGTTTTGTTCAGTATCATTTCATGTAAATCTTTCCAGGCCTTTCAAAAATTAGTTTGCTCATCATTTTTTATAGAACAATGATATTTTATTACCTTTATGAACCACAACTTATTCAGCCATTCCCCAGTTGATGGGCATCCACTCCTTTTCCAATTCTTGCCTACCACAAAAAGAGCTGCTACAAATATTTTTGCACATATGGATCCTTTTCTCTCTTTTATGATTTCCTTGAAGTATATACCGAATAACATCAATAGTACTGCTGGATCCTTTGATCCAGGATATGTACATTTTTATAGTCCTTTGGGCATAGTTCCAGATTGCTCTCCAGCATGGTTGGATCATTTTACAACTTCACCAACAATGCATTTGTGCCCCAGTTTTCCCACATTTCCTCCAACATTTTTCATTATCTTTTCCTCTCATTTTAGCCAATCTGAAAAGTTATGAGATGGTACCTCAGAATTGTTTTAATTTGAATTTCTCTAATCAATAGTGATTTATAGCATTTTTTCATATAACTATAAATGCCTTTAATTTTGTCATCTGAAAATTGTCTGTTCATATGCTTTGATCATTTATCAATTGGGGAATGACTTGTATTCCTATAAATTTGACACATTCTTTACATGTATTAGAAATGAGATAATTATCAGAAATATTGGCTGTACAGATTTTTTCCTTTTAAACTAATTTCTGTTGGTTTTGTTTATGTAAAACTTTTTTGATTTAATGTAATCAAAGTTGTTCATTTTGCTTTTCATAATGTTTTCTAGTTCTTATTTGGTCATAAATTCCTCTTCTCCAAAGATCTGATAGGTAAATTATTCCTTGTTCTCCTAATTTGTTTATGGGATCATCCTTTATGCCCAAATCATGTGTCCATTTTGACCTTATTTTGGTATGGGGTGTGAGATGTAGGTCTGTACCGAGTTTCTGACATATTATTTTCCAATTTTCCCAGCAATTTTTGTCAAATAGTGAATTCTTGTTCAAGAAGCTGGAGTGTTTATGTGAGGGGAGGTTATCAAATATTATATTGCTACAGACCTTGATTATTGTGTCATATATATCTAATCTATTTTACTGGTCCACAACTCTGTTTCTTAGCCAGTACCAATGGTTTTGATTACTGCTGCTTTATAACATAGTTTCAGGTTTGGTACTGTTAAGCTACCATCCTTTATATTATTTTTCATTAATTCCCTTGATATTCTTGACATTTTGTTCTTCCAGATGAATTTTGTTATTGTTTTTTCTACTTCTATATATATTGCCTCATTATTGTCATTTTCTTGGATGAAGTTATGGATTGTTTCTGTGATTTGTTATTTGAGCCACTCATTCTTTAGAATTAGGTTATTTAATTTCCAATTGATTTTTAGTCTATCTTTCCTTATCCCTTTATTGCATATGATTTTTATTGCATTGTGGTCTGAAAAGGAAGCATTTACTATTTCTGCATTTTTGTATTTGATTGTGAGTTTTTATGCCTAATACATGGTCAATTTTTGTGTAGGTGCCATGTATGATAGAAAAAAAGGTATCCAGAGATCTATCATATCTAGGTTTTCTAGGATCCTATTAAGCTTCCTAATTTCTTTCTTGTTTATTTCGTGGTAAGATTTGTCTGGTTCTGAGAGGGGAAGGTTGAGGGCCCCTGCTATAATAGTTTTGCTAGATATTTCTTTCTGTTACTGGCTTAAACTCTTCTCTAGGAATTTGCCTGTTCTATCACTTGGTGCATACACATTTAGTATCATTACTACTTCATTATTTACTGTAGCCTTTATCAATATGTACTTTCCCTCTTATCTCTTTTAATAAGATCTATTTTTATTTTTGTTTTATCTGAGATCAGAATTGCCCCCTCTGTTTTTTTTTTTTTACTTTAACTGAAGCATAATAAATTCTGTTCCAGCCTTTTACTTTTACTCTGTATGTGTTTCTCTGTATCAAATGTGTTTCTTGTAAACAACATATTGTAGGATTCTTATTTTAAATCCACTCTACTATTTGCTTCTGTTTTATGGGAGAGTTTATCCCATTCACATTAACAATTATAATTATCAGCTCTGTATTTTCCCCCATCCTATTTTTATCCCTGTATATACTTTTGCTTTCTCTTTCTACCCTATCCCTCCTTAGTTACTTTTTTTTTACCCACCACACCCACTCATTTATCTCCTATCACCTTTCCCCTTTCTCTTACTAGTGTTTTTTTTTTTTAATCCACTTTATCCACTACCTTATCTTCTATTAGTCCTTCCCCCTCCCCCTTACCTTTTCCTCTAGTGTTTCTGCCTTCCTTTCTATTCTGTACTGCCCTTTTCTTTTCCTCTTCTTCTCCTATTTCTTTTTAAGGTCAGATAAATTTCTATACCCAGCTGAATGATTAAATTATTCCCTGTTAAAGTCAAAATTGAAGAGTTTAAGTAAGCTTCAGACAATGCCTATCCCCCTCCTTTCTTTCCCTCCATTGTAACAGGTCTTTTGCACCTCTTCATGTGAACTAATTGCCCCATTATATCTCTCCTTTTCTCTTGTTCTAGTACAGACCTTTTCTCACTCCTTAATGTCTTTTTCTTTAATGTCATCACATTAGGGACCATTCACAACTATACCTTTAGTCCATATGATGTTCCCGTATAGTGTCCTCGTTTCCTCAAGTTTGCCTCTGTGTTGGGATTGCAAACAGTACCCCCCCCAAAAAAAAATTTTTTTTGCTCCTTCAGAGCCAGTATTAAGTATCTTAGTTGCTGATTAAGACCCTCTTACCAGTTATCACAGAGTTTATCTGACGGACTGAACGTTCTTTTCACCCCAATGAGACTGACTTTTCTTGAAATTTTTTCATTCTATCTTGAGCTGGAGAATGGTTTCATTCCCTCAAAATTTGTTTAGAGACTTGGTTTCATGTAATTTTTGAGAAAAACTGGGAGAACTAGAACAGCTTCTTGACTTTACTCTGCTATCTTGGCTTTACCCAGTTACCATCTCCAAGTAATTTGATTTTTAATTGGAGGAAAAATCAGGGAATTTCTAAGTTGAATGGGGAAGAGTGAACAGATTTGAAATCAGAAAATGAGATGTCTCACTCCCTCCAAGTGTCTTTTCAAAGGAATATGGAAACAATAACTGATTAACTGTCATAAACTGATAACTGGCACAGTTTTCAGATAAGACACATGAGTTGCTTGAAATATATAATGGTGAGGAAACTCCTTGCATCAATGTTTTAATCTAACTGGGTTTTTGTTCAGCATAATTTACATTTTAACTTAAGGACACTTTAGGTAGCAACTTTATTTAAGAATCTAAGCAACAAGTAGAGATGGTCCTGTTTTCTATCCACTCAGGGCTAAATTCAAACAACCCAATAAGGTTTGCTCACAAATCCCACAATTGAGCAGTTTTCTTGCAAGACAGAAATTGGATTAGATTCATAATTTAGTAGAAAGCTTACTGAGCTAACTCCAGAATTGAGTCACAAGATGGAGTCAGAGTTGTTCACTCAATTCCCATGACTATTTGCTATTCTAATTCCTTCAACAGTGTTAAATTATTTGCCCAAGGTTTTATAATTAGGAAGTGACTGAGTTGGAACTTAAACATAGGCCAGTAAGTCAGTCAGTATATGTTTATTAAGCACCTACTGTGTGCTAAGCACTGTGCTAAATGCTGGGGTATAAAAAGTGGTAAAAGACAATCCTTGTTATTCAAAATATTACGATTTATTGCTTATAAGCAAGCAAACAAACAAAAACAAAACAAAACAGAGAACTTATTTTCCAACTTTAATTCTCTTCATTTTTTCACCATAGCATCCTGCTAGATTGTTAAATCAAAAAAGAAAGAAAAAAGAAAGACAAGATTATTGAGGCAGATGATTTTTAAAATATTCTTCTATCTGGAATCATGAAGATTTGATTTCTTCATGTATGTATATATGTGTATGCATGTGTGTGGATAATTATAGATTTGTACATGTATATATATTTTTGTATATGTATATATATTATATATATGGGTGTGCATGTATATATGCATATATATGCATACACACATGCATGTGCACATACACACAGAGACACACACATATAGTTTAGTAATTAACTGGTTCAGTGGTTCTTGTACATTTTGCAGTAGATAGAGGCTCTGAGCTTGGAATCAGGAAGACCTCAGTTCAATACCAATCTCAGGCACTTACTAGCTATATAGCTAGGAAAATTATTTAACTTCTTTTGCCTCTGTTTCCTCAAATATAAAATGGAGATATTGATAGCACCTGTTTTACAGAATTTATGTGAAGATCAAATGAGATTATATTTCTAAAAAGCACTTTGTATAGTGCCTGGTACGTAGTAAATGCTTATTCTCTCCCTTCCCTCTCATCTCTTTTCCTTATTTTGTCTTGCTTTGAATTTTAGTATTGAGTGATGCTTTTCTCTTAGATTTATTTTGGAGACCATAATTCTTTTTAATTTTTTAGAATCAATTGTAGCTCCAAAATTCCATTTGCACTCCACAACATTTGTCTTATTTTTAGCTTATCCTTTGAGGTAAAAAAAGAAAATCCTTGACATGAGGGTACATGACAAGTACCCTTAACAATCTGAAACACATTTGGACCAATATTGTTGGACATTTTCTACTTTCTTTTGAATGGACAAATGAAAAAGCATTTATTAAGCACTTACCACGAGCCAAGCACTTTACTAAGCACCAAACATACAGTGTTGTATCCTGCTTTCTAGAGCCCCCAAGTTGGGATAACAAATGTACCATGCTTTCTAAAGCCTCCATGCCAGAGTGATTAAAATATACCATCTTAGTGGAGAAGTGATGAGATGGGAGTCCTGAGGATGGTGGGAAAATGGAGTTAGTTTATTCTAAGGACTTTCCCTTTTTTATACTATCATTCCCTTATGTTACAAAAACACTGGGCATGCATAAATATATATTGCACACATGGGACCACATAAACAACTTGCTATTGTATGCAGTTTGCCACCTGGTATTACTCTGCCTCAATCACAACACAGGTTGTCACAGCCCTCTGACTTCTCAGAAGGCCAAGAGCCCTTAAGGAAGATGGGAAGCAGAACCAGACAATATCAGCAGGTTCCCTTTGGGCTGAAGGGTCTTATTCCTCACCCAGAGTTCCCCTACTGTCTGTGGCCCTCTACAAGACAGAATAAAAGAGACAGTTCCTAAAAAGTTTGTGGCAGCCTTTTTTGTAGTGTCAGGAAACTGGAAACTGAATAGATGCCCATCAGTTTGAGAATGGCTGAATAAGTTATGGTATATGAATATTATAGAATATTATTGTTCTGTAAGAAAAAATCAGCAGGATGATTTCAGAGGTCTGGAGAGACTTGCATGAACTGATGCTGAGTGAAATAAGCAGGAGATCAAGATTATACAATGATCAGTTCTGATGGATGTGGCTCTTTCAATAATGAGGTGATTCAGACTAGTTCCAATGATCTTGTGATGAAGAGAGCCATCTACATTCCAAGAGAAAACTGTGGGAACTGAGTGTGGAATACAACATAGCATTTTCACTCTTTTTGTTGTTGTTTGCTTGCATTTAATTTTCTTTCCCATTTTTTTCCTTTTTGATCTGATTTTTCTTATGCAGCAAGATAATTGTATAAATATGTAAGCATATATTAGATTTAACACATATTTTTACCATGTTTAACATATATTGGATTATTTGTTATCTAGGGGAGAAGGCGAGAAATTGGAACACAATGTTTTGCAGGGGTTAATGTTGAATAATTATCCATGCATATCTTTTGAAAATTAAAAATCTTTAAATAAATAATTTAAAAAAAGACAGTTCTGCTCTCTTCTAATTATAGGCAATGGTAAGTTAATCAACATTTCTTGGGATAACAGGGTTAGATATAGATAAACTGTTAACTGATTTTTTAAGACATTCAATAGAATCAACTTATAGTAATCTTTAGGAAGTTACCTCAGTGTTTAATAATCCTTCCAATTTTATCCAATATTCTGAGTACCAGCCTAAGTTTCAGAACTTCAAACATATCTCTTTTCCTTCCCCCTTACAAGTTTTATAATATATAGATTTGGCAATAATTTACATGACACTTGGAAAGCTGCAAGAAAAAAGATGAATCTGTCTAGCAAAATAATCCCTGGCTATATTTTTTCCCCATTTGATTCCATTAACACTTATTGAGATTAAATGCAATATGCATATTAATAGAGCTCCTAGCACTGAAGTAGTTGTAGTGATTTATATATAACAGATTACTAAGTGGAAAAAAAATGAACTGAGAATTTACCCTTTTTAAGATTGAAAGATTGTTTGTGGGAAAAAGACATAATGAACTCTTAGTGTATTATGAGACAGAAGTATGGCTGCGTTTATGCTATAATACTGAATTAAGAAAGGGACAGTGCCCAGGAAATAAAAGGTGATAGACCCAATGTACTCAGTATGATAAGTACATATCTAGAGCTTTTCAGTTCATTTCTGTATGCTACATTTAGTTATTACATTGAGGGGAGGAGAAAAAGAGACACAGAGAGAGAGAGAGAGAGGGAGAGAGACAGAGAGAGTGGAAGGGAAGAAAGGAAGGAGAGAGAGAAAGAAACAGAGACAGAAAGACACACAGAGAGAGGCAGAGATACAGAGAAACAATGCATTTTTTAAGTGACTAAGGACCAGGCATTGTATTATGAACTGGATATATATATATCCAGTTCATAATATATATATATATATATGTGTGTGTGTATATATATATATATATATATATATATATATATATATATATATATATATATATATATATATATATATATATATATATGTATATGTGAGAAGACAGTTCCATCTCTCCAAAAAAATACATTCCCATGGAAGTGAGAGACATCATATTTTGAGGACTGGAAATGCAAAGAAGGTATACATGGATATAGCCCAAGAATTATGTGGAAGCCTGTTTCCAAGAAATGAAAGTGAAAAATAACTTATCAGAGCAGAGTGTCCCAAAGTGGAATCTAAAGTTCTGCAATGTAGTGAGAAAAAATGGGATTCATCATTGGAAATCAGAATAGTAGAAAGAATATCAAGAAAGGGTAAGAAAGAAGGGAAATGGGATTGGGGCCATGTAATGTGAGGATGGGTTGAAAGTATTGAACATGGTTAGCCAGGAGACGAGACTTAGGAGTGTAAATGATAACTATCTTTATGCTTTTAAAGGGTATTCATGTGAAAAATTTAGACATGCATTTTTGGCTCTAGAGATGAAAAAAAGGTACAATAAGCAGAAGAAAGGCAGATTTAGGCTTAATATAAAGGAGAGAAAGACATCAATTAAAACTATTTCCAAGCTGAATAATCTATCTTGAGAGAGAGTATTTTCCTCCCTCATTCTAGAAGAAAGACTGGATAATAATTTATTGGGGATAACATCCCCTTTGATACAATATACATTCCTTGAGAGTCTTTGTATTCCAAGTGCCTGACACAGCACTGGTAATCATTATGTATTTGTTTATTGACTAAATATAGAAGTTCTTACTGGTGCAAGAAGGTATAGTTTTGATTAGATTGCCTTCTACTTCTGGCATTCTGTGACTCCTCCATATAGGAGGCATTTTGTCTTCAAAGTAGTTATTTCCTGTTTTTTGTGGAGAAGTGCCCATGCTAGAAGCACTATGTGTAGTGGAGAAGAGTTTAAGATTGAAATCAGGGGAGATCTGGTTTGAACTCTAAAATATGACATTCCAGGAACTATGCCTGACCCTCTGTTTCCTCATCTGCAAAAGGGAGATAACTTGACTTGGGAATTGTGAAGAAAGGACTTTGGAAACTAAAATGCTATGTAAATATGAGTTATTATATTATCAGTTGATAGTAAATATGGCTATCAAATTTCCTATTAGTTCCATTATCCAAAATAGTTTAATAATTCCTATTAAAGCATATAGTCCAATTGAAATCAATTCAATAGCATGATGTTAGTCTGATACTTACTACCTGTATGACATTGGATAAATGACTCAGTTTTTGGGTTTGTTTCTTCATCTGTAGTTTGAGGAATTTGGATAAGATTCCCTCTCTGGTCTCTTTTCATCTATAGATTATGGCCCTTTCCCCTATACTCTCTATGATCTATATTTCTAAACTCCCTCTTCTTTGACTTTTGATTCTGGTTTGTCAAAGTAAATCTGCTAAATATGGTTTCTGTTCTTCCCTTTGCCTTTCCACAGTTGGAAGAAAAAAATTAGATTTTAGCAAGCCCCTTTTATGCATTGTTTTTCTTAATATAGAAAATTTACAATTGTTCTGAGTTCAAGAGCTTTTCTGCCTCCTTTTGGATTCTTCTTGCTTTGCCACTTTATGATTAATCCTAAAGAATAGCATAATATATATGAAAAACCAGCTTTAAAGTAAAAGAAGTTTAGATTAAAATTCTTATTCTGTATCAAAATCTGTAGTATGCACTGAAAGGAAAATGATAGAAGAATTAAATGAGCCAGGCAGTAATGAGGGTAATATGACCGTTTATATGATAATTGTAATGTTCTTGAATTGTGAGGGTCTGGTCGCTTCTCAGTTGTAATCCTTCTCGTTTCTTTTCTATATAATCTTTTCCTCTATGAGCAGGTTTCTTGGGAGGTTTCTGGAGCCTCCAGCCAGCCTCTTCTTCCTGAATCCTGGCTCTGAATCTCCTCCAGCTCTTGTCCTTCCCCAGTCCAGACTGCTTGTTCAGGCCCAATGTTGCCTCTTTTATCCTCCCAGAGAATGGGTGTGGGATAATGCAAGGGCTTCTGGGAAGAAGTACTCTAACCAATGAGCTTGCTCCTCTTATCAAGTCAACCTGAGTTCTCACCTTGTAATTGTCCAGACAACCTGAATTCTCACCTTGTCATTGTTCAGGCAACCTGAGTTCTCACTTAGTAATCCTAACAATATGTTTAAAGGAAAGTCACGTGTCTTTAATGCCCAAGGGAACGAAAAGTAATGAAAGGTTACTAGTGTAGTAGTCAATGAAACCCTCACACTGGAATCAGAGCCAATACCTCCAAACTAGGAAAGACCACCAACCTCAATAATGAAGCTCAGATTAATAATTCTAAAGTAAATTCTAAAGTAAATAAGTCCTAATCTCCCTCAAACTGGAGTCAAGACTAACATCTCCAAAGCTAGACTGGAAAGGGATACACTCAGGGATGATTCCAAAGAACTTTAGGCACAATGGACTTCAAGCCAAGGCAGAAAGAGAGCCCACAATATTTTAAGACTCCTGGATCTATAAATGAATGAAAATGCATTTTTAAACATGTTTTATTATTTATAAACTTTTATTTTAAATATTTGTTAAATTTATAAGGATTTATTAAACATATTATTATTTATAAAACATTTATTATACTATATCTGTGGTACTTGACCCAAAGTGAGTGCTTGTTAATTTATTGACATAATGAGCAAAGCCTATGATAAGAGCATATTTTTTTTTTTTTTTGTGTGAATATCATTTTCTTGTTGCACAATAAACATTAGAATCCGAAGGTATATGCAACCTGGGCAGACAGATATTAGTGCTAACAATTTACATTCCCCTCCCAGTGTTTCTTCTCTGGGTGTATCTACCTCTGTCCATCATTGATCAACTGGAAGTGAGTTGGATCTTCTTTATGTTGAAGATTTCCACTTCCATCAGAATACATCCTCATACAGTATCGTTGTTGAAGTATACAGTGATCTTCTGGTTCTGCTCATTTCACTCAGCATCAGTTGATTTAAGTCTCTCCAACCCTCTCTGTATTCCTCCTGCTGGTCATTTCTTACTGAGCAATAATATTCCATAACTTTCATATACCACAATTTACCCAACCATTCTCCAACTGATGGACATCCATTCATCTTCCAGTTTCTAGCTACAACAAAAAGAGCTGCCACAAACATTTTGGCACATATATGTCTCTTTCCGCTCTTTAGTATTTCTTTGGGATATAATCCCAGTAGTAGCGCTGCTGGGTCAAAGGGTATGCACAGTTTGATAACTTTTTGGGCATAATTCCAGATTGCTCTCCAGAATGGCTGGATTCTTTCACAACTCCACCAGCAATGTATTAGTGTCCCAATTTCCCCACATCCCCTCCAACATTTGTCATTATTTGTTCCTGTCATCTTAGCCAATCTGACAGGTGTGTAGTGGTATCTCAGAGTGGTCTTAATTTGCATTTCTCTGATCAGTAGTGATTTGGAACACTCTTTCATGTGAGTGGATATAGTTTCAATTTCTTCCTCTGAGAATTGTCTGTTCATATCCTTTGACCATTTATCAATTGGAGAATGGTTTGGTTTCTTATAAATTATGGTCAGTTCTCTATATATTTTGGAAATGAGACCTTTGTCAGAACCTTTGTTTTTAAAAATATTTTCCCAATTTGTTACTTCCCTTCTAATCTTGTTTGCATTAGTATTATTTGTACAGAAACTTTTTAGTTTGATGTAATCAAAATCTTCTATTTTGTGATCAATAATGATCTCTAGTTCTCCTCTGGTCATAAATTCCTTCCTCCTCCACAAGTCTGAGAGGTAGATTATCCTCTGTTCCTCTAATCTATTTATTATCTCCCTCTTTATGCCTAAATCATGGACCCATTTTGATCTTATCTTGGTATATGGTGTTAAGTGTGGATCCATATCTAATTTCTGCCATACTAATTTCCAGTTTTCCCAACAGTTTTTTCCGAATAATGAATTTTTATCCCTAATGTTGGAATCTTTGGGTTTGTCAAAGATTAGATTGCTATAGATGTACCCTTTTTTGTCCTTTGTATCTAATCTGTTCCACTGATCTCCCGGTCTATTTCTTAGCCAATACCAAATGGTTTTGGTGACTGCTGCTATATAATATAGCTTTAGATCAGGTACACTTAGACCACCTTCCTCTGAGTTTTTTTTCATTAGTTCCCTTGCAATTCTTGACCTTTTATTCTTCCATATGAATTTTGTTGTTATTTTTTCTAGGTCATTAAAATAGTTTCTTGGGAGTCTGATTGGTATAGCACTAAATAAATAGATTAGTTTGGGGAGTATTGTCATCTTTATTATATTCGCTCGGCCTATCCAAGAGCACTGAATGTCTTTCCAATTATTTAAATCTGATTTTATTTTTGTGGCAAGTGTTTTGTAATTTTTCTCATATAATTCCTGACTTTTCTTTGGTAGATGGATTCCCAAATATTTTATACTATCAACATTTGTTTGGAATGGAATTTCTCTTTGTATCTCTTGCTGTTGCATTTTGTTAGTGATATATAAAAATGCCGAGGATTTATGTGGATTTATTTTGTATCCTGCCACTTTGCTGAAATTTTGAATTATTTCTAGTAGCTTTTTAGCAGAGTCTTTGGGGTTCTCTAAGTATACCATCATGTCATCTGCAAAAAGTGATAGTTTAATTTCCTCATTTCCTACTCTAATTCCTTGAATCTCTTTCTCGGCTCTTATTGCCGATGCTAGCGTTTCTAGTACTATATTGAATAGTAATGGTGATAGTGGGCAACCTTGTTTCACTCCTGATCTTACTGGGAAAGGTTGCAGTTTATTTCTATTGCATATTATGCTTACTGACGGTCTTAAATATATACTCCTGATTATTCTAAGGAATAATCCGTTTATTCCTATACTCTCAAGAGTTTTTAGTAGGAATGGATGTTGGATTTTGTCAAATGCTTTTTCTGCATCTATTGAGATGATCATATGGTTCTTATTAATTTGATTATTAATATGGTCAATTATATTAATAGTTTTCCTAATATTAAACCAGCCCTGCATTCCTGGAATAAATCCTACTTGATCATAGTGTATTATCTTGGAGATGATTTTCTGAAGTCTTTTTGCTAATATCTTATTTAAGATTTTAGCATCAATATTCATTAAGGAGATTGGTCTATAATTTTCTTTCTCAGTTTTCGATCTACCAGGTTTAGGTATCAGTACCATGTCTGTGTCATAAAAGGAATTTGGTAGGACTCCTTCATCCCCTATTTTTTCAAATAATTTATATAACATTGGGGCTAATTGTTCTTTAAATGTTTGGTAGAATTCACATGTGAATCCATCTGGCCCTGGGGATTTTTTCCTGGGGAGTTGATTAATAGCTTGTTCTATTTCTTTTTCTGAAATGGGACTATTTAAGCAATTTATCTCCTCCTCTGTTAATCTAGGGAGCCTATATTTTTGGAGGAAGTCATCCATTTCACTTAAGTTATCAAATTTATTGGCATAAAGTTGGGCAAAGTAACTCCTTATTATTTCTCTAATTTCCTCTTCATTGGTGGAAAGATCCCCCTTTTCATTTGTAAGACTATCAATTTGATTTTCCTCTTTCTTTTTTTTGATCAAATTTACCAAAGGTTTATCTATTTTATTGGCTTTTTCATAAAACCAACTCTTGGTTTTATTTATTAATTCAATAGTTTTTTTACTTTCAATTTTATTGATTTCTCCTTTTAATTTTTGTATTTCGAGTTTAATTTTTGGTTGGGGGTTTATAATTTGGTCTTTTTCTAGCCTTTTAAGTTGTAAGCCCAATTCGTTAATCTTCTCTTTCTCAATTTTCTTCAAATAAGCCTCTAAAGATATAAAATTTCCCCTTATTACCGCTTTAGCTGCATCCCAAAGATTTTGATATGATGTCTCATCATTATCATTATCTTGGGTGAAATTGTTAATTGTTTCTATAATTTGCTCTTTCACCCAGTCATTCTTTAAGATGAGATTATTCAGTTTCCAATTACTTTTTGGTCTATTTACCCCTAACTTTTTACTGAATGTAGCTTTTATTGCATTGTGATCTGAGAAGAAGGCATTTATTATTTCTGCCTTCCTACATTTAATTTTGAGATCTTTATGTCCTAGTATATGGTCAATTTTTGTATAGGATCCATGAACTGCTGAGAAGAAAGTATATTCCTTCCTATTGCCATTCAGTTTTCTCCAAAGGTCTATCATACCTAGTTTTTCTAATGTTCTATTTACTTTTTTAATTTCTTTCTTGTTTGTTTTGTGGTTTGATTTGTCTAAATCTGAGAGTGCAAGGTTGAGATCTCCCACTATTATAGTTTTACTGTCTATTTCTTCTTGCAGTTCTCTTAACTTTTCCTTTAGAAAGTTAGATGCTATACCACTTGGTGCATATATGTTTAGTATTGATATGGCTTCATTATTTATGCTACCTTTCAGCAGGATATAGTTTCCTTCCTTATCTTTTTTAACGAGATCTACTTCTGCTTTTGCTTGATCTGAGATAAGGATAGCTACCCCTGCTTTTTTGGCTTTACCTGAAGCATAATAGGCTCTGTTCCAACCTTTTACCTTTACTCTGTATGTATCTCCCTGCTTTAAGTGTGTTTCCTGTAGGCAACATATTGTAGGGTTCTGCTTTTTGATCCAATCTACTATCCGTCTCCGTTTGATGGGATCGTTCATCCCATTTACATTTACAGTTAAAATTACTAATTCTGTATTTCCTGCCATCGTATTATCCCCAGATTATGCTTTTTTCCCTTGACCCCCCTGATCCCCCTCCCCGATATTTAATTTACAGACCCCCCTTGTGACGCGCAACCCTCCTCTTTTTTTTTTTTTTTTTTTTTTTTTTTAGGATCCCTCCCCCCTCCCTCCAAGTCCCTTCACTTATTCCCCTTTTCCTTTTCCCTTTTCCTCTCCCCCCTTTTAATGAGGTGAGAGAAAATTCTCTGAAAAACAAATATGTTAATTATTTACTCTTTGAGCCTCTTCTGATGAGAGTAAGATTCACACAATGATTCTCCCCCTCACTAAGTTCCCTCAGATATGGTGTATTTTCTATGTCTCTTCCTGGGATGTAGTTTCCCTCTTTTTATCACTCCTTCCCCTTTTTCTGAACCGACCTCCTTCCCTTTACTACACCCCCCTTTTTTTCTTTTATATCAGTAAAATCAAATTATCCTTGAGTATTTTTTATATACCCACAACAGAGTTACAGTTCTCAAGGGTTCTGTGTACCTTTTTCTGTTTCTCTTCAGTCTTGTGGATGTAGATCAAATTTTTTGTTTAAGTCTGGTTTTTTTCTTAGAAACATATAGAATTCCTCTGTTTCATTGAATGACCATCTTCTTCCGTGGAAAAAGATGCTAAACTTAGCTGGGTAGTTCATTCTTGGTTGCAGTCCTTGATCTTTTGCCTTACGGAATATCAGGTTCCAGGCCCTTCTATCTTTTAATGTGGAGGCAGCCAGATCTTGGGTGACCCTTATTGTGGCACCTTGGTATTTAAATTGTTTTTTTCTAGCTGCTTGCAGGATTTTCTCCTTTGTGTGGTAATTCTGCAGCTTAGCCACAATATTCCGTGGTGTTCTTTTTTTAGGGTCTATTTCAGAAGGAGTTCGATGAATTCTTTCCACATCTACTTTCCCTTCTGTTTCTATTATCTCTGGACAGTTCTCTTTGATAATTTCCTGTAAAATAGAATCTAGGCTCTTTTTTTGGTCATAGTTTTCTGGAAGTCCAATAATCCGCAGATTATCTCTCCTAGATCTATTTTCCAGGTCTATAGATTTTCCCAGTAAGTATTTGACGTTGTTCTCCAGCTTCTCATTTTTTTTGTTTTGTTTGACTGATTCTTGGGTTCTCTGTGAATCATTCATTTCTATTTGTTCCATCCTGACTTTTAAGGAGTTATTTTCTTCTTTCACAGTTTTTAGTTCTTTTTGTAAATGCCCAATTTCGTTTTTAAATGAATTATTTTGCTGATAAGAGCATATTTTCTGCAAATAGAAAAGCAAGACATTCCTACTTGCAAAGAGATGACATTCTAATGGGAGAGACAGCATATCTAGAAGGTTTTAGCTATAGGACAATAGAAGTTCTCTGGATCTGAGTGTTCAAATAATAGATGCAAACATATCTTCTTTAATGTTATTTTCATTTTAAAATCAAGCCCATTTCTGATACCGAGCCATTTGACAGTGCTAAAGAATGGTAGAAAGATTTTTTTTTTTTTTTTTCCTGGATGAAAGTAACTGCTGTTAATGAAGAGATAATGATTGTGGCATCTGCACAAGCAATTGCCAAGTCATGTATCTACATAGGTTGTTCCTCTGAATGATGCTGTGAGGCTCCAGAAAAGGAACAGGGCAGTAGAAAAGAGGTACGGTGGGAAGAGAAGACATAACTGAGAAATAGTTTGTTAGAGAAAGAAAAATTAGTGTAGGGAAGGAAAATTAAAGTTTTTCCAGACTTCAAAATGTTTACACATACTAGCTTTATGACCATTGACAAATCATTCCACTTTCATATGTCTCACATAACTCTAAAATTTCAAACCAATGCTAAAATTGCAAACCAAATTTAAGAAGAGATTTCTATATTGGGAACTCCCTATACCAACAAAGTCACAGATCTCTTTTCACCGGCCTTGCCCTGCAACCCTCCCTCCCACCCCTACTCAATAACCCAGGATTCTCATTTTCAAATTTCATAGCCATGTGACCAATTCAACAATTAAGTGATTTTTTTTAAAAGTTGAATTTTAAAAAGTCCATTGTGGCATACTTATCTAGGAACAAAATTTATATTCTTTGGGTCCCCTATGCTCCTCCCCCCCCCCCAAATATCCAGTGTCCTTAGGAACTTAAAATTTGGAAAGGGCATTAGAGATTTTCTATTTTTTTTCTATCTCTGAGACTTATTAGCTATTTGACTTTAGGCAAGTACTTATCTACTCTGATACTTAATTTTTTCATCCTTAAGCAAAAGGGTTGGCTTAGGTGATTTCTATCGTACTTTGTAGACCTAGTTCCTATGAGCCTGTTTTCTACCGGTTTCAAGCCAAGTCAAAAAACATTTATTAGACTTACCATAAACCAGACACAGTGCTAAGAGCTAGATTCATGTTTCAATTGATCAAACATTTGACATTGACTTTTTTCTTCTAAAGACTAAAATCTTAATGATTAAATAAGATTAGGGCTGGATTTTTGTTGTTCGTTGTTCTTGTGTTTGAAGTTCCTGGCAGCAGTTTTCCTTGTTAAGAGAAAGATGAGTGTCACTAAGCAATTAGAAGGTGAATGATGGTTTGATTCTCCCAGAGGAAAGGCCTAACTTCTGCAGCCTTAAAACTAATGTGATCCGCTAATGCTTAGCTCTAAGTATGACTCTGAGTGATGTGTTCATCATATAACATATTAGGTCCCAACCGCAGTTTCCCTTTTCTTTTCTCCAAAGTTTTATCTGTAAAAATAAATTTTATCATCTAAAAAAACTTGTATCTAGAGAAAACGTGATAATTTAGTGAATTAAATAAAGTATGTTAATAGAATATAAGCTCCCTAAACTGTTTTGGTTTTGTGTCATTAGCACCAATGATAATTTCCGGTGCATGGCCTAAGTACTGTTATTGTTTGGTTATTCAATCATGTTAGATTTTTCATGACCCCATGGATTACATTGTCCATGGAATTTTCTTGGCAAGGATACTGGAGGGATTTGCTATTTCCTTTTTCAAGGAGATAAGAAGTAGATATGTGATTTCATCAACTTTCAAGGGGAGGAAACACTCTCTTTCCAATGTAGGGCAACACCACATTCTTTTCCTGCAACTTATAGTTTCAGAAAATTGTCTAGAGCATTGAGAGTTTTAAGGATTTTCCCAGGGTAATGCAGTCAGCATATGTCAGTAGTGGGATTTGAACCCTGGTCTTCCTGGCTATGAAACCTATTCTATTCACTTTGTTATGCTTCCTTTCTTATCAGGCACATAATAAATGTTTAATAAATGCTGAATTAAAGTAAGTATATGAAATTATTTGAGAGTATAAAAATACCCTGAGGCAGCTATATGCAGTGCAGTGGTCAGAGAGTAAAGTTGGAAAGAGGAAGACTCATCTCTGTAAATTCACTCTTATTAGCTATGTGACTTTGGGCAAATCACTGTTTGCCTCAGTTTCCTCATCTATAAAATGAGCTGGAGAAGGAAATGATAAGCCACTCTAGGATTTCTTTCCCAAGAAAACCCAAATGGGGTAATTAAGAGTCAAATATGATTGAATATGTTATTCAATCATAACAACAAAGCTGAATTCAGTATATTTTTACTTAAATAAATAAATTTTATTTAACAGCATTAGCAGTTGGAGGGATAGGGAAAAGTTTGATTCAGAAGATGGTACAGGATTGTATCTTAAAGAAAGAGAAGGATCCTTAAGTAAGAAGAAGAACATGCCAAGTTTGGAGATGGAATATCATAAGTAAGGATGAATAGAAGGAAATTTCACTGGATCACACAGAATGTAGGAGAGAAAATAACATCTAATGAGCCTGAAAAGATAAAACTATGTGAGGATTTAAAAGTAAAGAGAAGCATTTATATTTTATTTTAGTGGTACTAGGAAGTCACTGGAGTGGGTTGAATAGGAAGGTCTTCTGGTTAAATCTGCACTCAAGGAAAATTATGCTGAATCAGAATAAAGGATAAACTGAAATTGTGGGAAATTTAAGGCAGGGAGATCAGTTAGAAGCTCTTCTGATAATCTTCCTAATGAGGACTTAAACTAAGAAAAAAGGGATTCTAAGTGAAACATTTTTTCTGAGAACATTTGATAGGAGAAGTTAGAAATGAAAAGATTGGTAACCAAGTAGAATACATATGATGAGGGGGGTGGAGGAGTTGGGGATAATACCAAGGTTAGAAAACCTGGAAATCTAGAAAGATGATGGTGCCTTTGTCAGAAACAGGGAAATTTGGAAGGAGGGAGAGTTTGCAGGAGTTCAGTTTCAAACATACTAAGTTTAACATGTCTCTGGGATAGCCATATTGAAATGTCCAATTGGCAGTTGGTAATGTGGAAGTGAAACTCAGGAAAGAGATTAAGACTGGATGTATGATCTGAATCATTTGCAGAGAAATGCTAATTAAACTCTTGGGAGCTAATGAGATTAACAAGATAGGGCAGGACTTCCTAACCTTCTTAATGTGGGATCTGTGAGCTTGATTTAAAAAGGTTGACTTAATTGGTTTTCTTTGTAATTGTATACTTTTTATTTTATGTATTTAAAAACATTATTCAGAGAATGTTTCTGTAAATCTCACAAGATTACCAAAGAGTTCCAAGAAAGACAAAAAAGTTAAAGAATATTGACCTAAATGAAGAGAAAGATTTAACCCAATATAAGGAAGATTTCTTTAACTTTTTAAGTTCATTCTATTTTAAAATAGCTTTAAAAGTTAGGGAAATCTTCCTTATGTTGAGTCCCACTCTGAATATGCTATGGTTTGTCAAAAACTTTCCAAAACCATACTTCCAAACAGAATATTCCAAATGTTATTTGGCCAGAATATCACATCTAGACAGCCCCTATTAGTGAAGTTTAAGGTTATGTCAAATTTGGTATGCTTGTTGACTCATAATTGAATTGACATTCCACTAAAACCCCATACATTTTCTCTTTTTATCCTACTTTGGTTTCTTTTTTTCTCTTCTTTTCCTCCTTCCCTCCATCCCTCCTTCCCTCCATCCTTCCATTCCTCCTTCTTTCCCTCCCTCCTTTCCCTCCTTTCTTCTTTCCCTCTCTACTTCCTTCACTTCCTTCTTCACTCCCTTCTTTCTTCTATTCCTCTGTCCCTCTCTCTCTTCCTTTTTTCCTTCCTTCCTTCTTCCCTTTATCACTCCCTCCTTCCCTCCCTCCTTCCTTCTTGCTTTCCTTCCTCCTTTCCTTTCTTCCTCCCTCCCTTCCTTCCTTACTTCTTTCCTTCCTTCTCTTCTTCCTCTTTTTTTTCTTTCTTCTTTTTCCTCTTCTTCCTTTCATCCCCTTCTTATCTAACCCAAAAGCTAATGCAGATTACTATAGACATCTTAATCTGATGTATATTTTTTAAACTTGAGCCACTATACTCCTCCTTAGAGAAATTAATCCTCTACTTCTAGGGCCTCACTGTGTTGCCACTATGTTTAGTGTGGACATTCAGTTGGCTTTAGATTTAGTATAGCTCAAAATCTCTGAACTCAAGAAATCCATAAGCTTTAGTGTCCCCTGGGGTAGAGATTCTAAGGGTTCACTATCATGCACAGCTCCTAGGTTTTCCAAGTAAAATGTTGTCTAGTCACAATAACCTACTCTATGCATGTTCATTTGCTTCATTAATTCAAGCATAGGAGTTTACATTTCCCTCTATTTGATTTCATTTTCTTACATTTAGGGCTCTCCTTCAAAACTAACAAGATCATTCAGGATTCAAACTCTATTTAGCCAAGACAATAGCATAAGAGACGTTGTCTGAAATTCAGGAAAACTGTTGTCTGTGGCATTTCCTTTCAGTCTATTAATTCCATCAAAATAGAAAGTGAAGTTAGTCTGCCATGGCCTTTTCTTGATCAATCCATATTAGCACACATGCTTATTCTCTATTCCCTCAAGCCAAGTGTGCTTTATATCTCCTGTAGATTATAAGTTTTAGTCGCTACTTTCAAAATACACTGTTGTTAAAAAGACTCCTGATAAATTTTTATTTTCTTCCTTCAAAAGCAGAACAGGGCTAGAATTAAATCTTAGATAACTGTATCTCATTTTGCCAGCCTTTATTGAAAAAGATGGTCTTTACTATCCATCACAGTCTTGAAGCTAATAGAAAACGTATGACTCATTGTGCTTTAATCCTGAATGTTAAATATTAAAGGTCTAAACACACAGCTAGCATAATTTTGGCAGCAAAATCTATACTTTCTGAGTGACCATGATTTTAAGTGGTCATCTAGACACATTTTTATATATCTTAGTGTTCTGGGAAATCTCTCCCTTTTGTGCCTATTATGAATGGAGGTCAAACTACTTGCACATTTTTAATTATCTTCAGTGACATTCCATGTCTCTAGTGAATTGATAGAAAGCTGCAAACAAAATGGGAACATCATCACACTAATTTACTGTTGCCACTGAATCCCATGGGAGAATAGTCTGGGAGGGGAGGAATAAACATTTCAGAAATAATTGCCTATTTTCTACCTTTAGAACACTCGTGTCCCCACACTCATTTTTAGATTGATTATTCCATCATCCCCTAATCTAAAGATAGGTGAAATGAATTCTTATTATATGAGGTGTATATGGGATACAGTCAGGTTGGGGTGAGGGAGTGATGCCCCTGGATCCTGGCAGAATCTTACAGAAAAACCTTCAAAAATAGCTTTCTCTGTCCTATGTCCACATAGTCCATAAAATCTTTGGAACCAAACAGGAGAAAATTGGTTTAAAGTTAGTAAGTGAAACACTTACTGTGGATTTAATAACTACTAGGACTAAATTCTGGCAGGCTATGTCACTCTTGAATGTCTTGCTGGAAAGTGCAAATTACATGTGTTACTGCAGAGCCGAATAACCTGCTTGCCATGTCCCTACCTTCTTACAGCTTTGGGGCAGTGCAGCTGAAAATGACATCCTGTTCTATTGGCTGTCTCAAATCTGTAGCAAGCTCTCACTCAAAACAGTGTCAGAGAAAATGACATCTCTTCAGGGAATGGAAAGGCACTTTATGTGGCACTTGTATTCATGGTAGAGTTACAAGGTGCTTAGCATACCCTTTGTTTCCTGTAACAACATTATGCTGCCATGAGATTGTCACAGTTTATGAAAGTGTATGATGACTGAGGTTGTTGTAGATGGCTCCGGAGGAGATTATGGTGCCATGAGTTGTCACAGTTTATGAAAGTGTATGATCTCTGAGGTTGCTGTAGAAGGCTCCGGAGGAGAGAGAGAAGCTGGTGACTTTGCACATCCCTTCTTCACTGGAATAGAATTCATTTGCATGGCATGGCATCATCTCCCTGATGTCAGGGTATTCTTCAGAAATGAAGGACAAGCAACAATGATCACTGAGGGCAGCTAGGTTCTCTCTAGTAGATAGAGGCTCAGACATTTATAATTTATGTGATCCTAGGCAAGTCAATTAACCCTGTTTGCCTCATTTTCCTCATGTGTAAAATCATCTGGAGAAGAAAAGAGCAAACCATTCCAGTATCTTTGCCAGGAAAACCTCAAATGGTTTCACAAAAAGTCAGACACAAACAAAAGTACTGAACCACAAAGCGAACTCTGGCCTGAAGATCATTCAAATAGCTTCATAAGCAGAACACTTGTTAACTTAGCATCGAAGCAATGAGAGGCATGGTAATATATTGGATCCAGACCTGGCCCCAAATTCTGAAAGACCTACCTCGCACATGACTTTGCTCTATGACTGGTCAATTTGCCTAGACTCTTAGTTCCCCAGTTACTCTCTAAGAAGGTAAATTATTGAGTAATTGCAGATTTGCACATTCCGTCTTGCAAAGACAAAAACTAAAAGAAGAATGTAGGCAAAAGGCTCAATTCTCTAACTTTGTTCATGATTTGATTCTGATTGCCTTTTGACTCAGAATTTCCTTTAAACTTAAAATATTTCTGATGGATCTCATTATTAATAGGTAATATTCCGAATCAAACCCTGAGTAATATTTTCAATGTTTAGTGTGACAAACCAGCTCTTTCAGGTCCCTAATTTCTTCCATATTATGGATATCAGGCTATGGTAGGAAAATGACTATTTAAGACAAGTAGATCTGGATTTTAATAATGTCAGAGATGCATTTCCTAGCTACATGTGTCCAGGCAGTGGTAAGAATATTGAGTCAAAAATCTAAGGATCTGGGTTCAAATCCTGACTGAAACTTACTATCTGAGGCACCTTAAGAAAGTCATTTATATTCTCTTGACCTCAGATTCCTCCTTTGCTAAAAAGAGATCAGTAAAATACATAGCCATTAATGTCACGTGTAGATTTACATATGATATTTTAGGTCCAATTTCCCTCTTTCTCATCCCCTGACAAAATTAACCTGAGTATGACACTTACCCTGATTGAGCCTTAGTTTTTATCACTTGTAAAATGAGCACAATAATAATTGGACTACCTAAGTCAAAGGATCACTATGAGATATGCACTTTGCAAGCTGAAAACTCTAGGTAAATGTGAGTTATTTTTAGTTACTGCTACTACTATTATCACAATAACAACTACTACTACTTGCTACTACTACTATTATGACTATGACTATAACATACGAGACCATTACTACTACCACCACCACCACTGCCACTGCTACTAAGAATTATTGTAGAGGCTTTAAAAGTTGAGTTGGTTCTTCAGTGAATAACTTACTCTGAAGCATATGTGCCTAGAGGAGAATAGAACCTCTTAATTCTTGGTCTGCATCACAAGAAGACAAAATTCCATAGGGTTTCTTGAGACTACCCACAGAACTTTGAACATAATAGACTCAAAAGATATTGAATAGAAGAATTGTATTGATGGTTACACAGTATACAAGGAAAGTAAATTATTCTAAATATTCTAAAGATTTTAGGAGAAATTATTAAAATGATAAAAATGAAAATCTTTGTTGGACAATAGCATATGTTCTTCTAAACAGACATATTGGTTATTATTGATAAAACTTATAATCAGTAGAAGGTAAGCTTGTCTACAATAAGAACTGATTTCATTTATATCTTTTTATCATTTATTTCTGTCCTAAATATTTTAGACATTTAATAAATAGTTGTTGAATTGAATTTTAAGTGAATTATATTTTTCCATCCAATCAATTTCATACATTACAATTCATTCACTTTTAAAAAAATCAACCAATAAATTAAAATCAACAAGCATTTAATAATGTGCCAGGAATTAAGACAGGTTTTCAAATACAAAATGAAATAATTTTACCCACAAAGAATTAATATTTTCTTAGAAGATCTCAGTGAAAATTTTAAAGCATAAAGACATGACCATGCTAGCAGAATATATGGTCACACCCTTCATCCTCCTGACCTCACTAGCATCTTAAAATCCTGAATCTAAAAATGTAATCCAAGCATTTATTAAGAGCCTCTTTTGTTCAAAGCAAGAGCCTAGCTCTGAAAATAGAAACTAGGATGAAAATTAGTCCTTTCCCTCAAGAAGTTTACATTTGACAGTATTACATAAATAGGAGTCATGTGTTTTACATTTAGGCCTCCATCTAAATGCAGTAAAACCTCACTTATCTTTATAATAATTTGGAATACAGGATATACGGTCTGGGCTGAAGTTATATTTCTACTTTCTTTGAAGAAATAATTTGATAAACAGATTAATCATTTAAGCAAGATTGGTTAGCAATGCTTTTTTATTTTAAGAAATTTCAAAAAATAAAATTGGTGGATACTTCTTATCTTTCAGTTGAGGTTTATTAACAAAATAGCAAAAATATAAAAGTATAGTGAAGTGAAAAGAGCACTGAATTTGGTGTGAAATAATTTAATTTTGAATCCTGGATTTTACCTACTGCTGTGTGATATGAGTTGTCATCTCACTTCTTTGGCTGTTATTTCAAATCTTTAGAATTAGAGGATTATAAGACATTATCTCTCCTTTCATCTACAAATTTATATAGATCTTTCTGTAGTTGTTTTTATTCAATCATATAAGACTTTTCATGACCCCACTTAGGGTTTTCTTGGCAAGATATTGAAATGGTTTGCCCTTTACTTCTCCATCTCATTTTACAGATTAGGAAATTGAAGTAAACAGGGTTAAGTGACTTGTCCAGAGTCACACAGATAGTAGCTGAAGCTAGATTTGAAATAAGGAAGATGACTCTTCTTGACTTCAGGCCCAGAATTATATCTACTATGCCATTTGGCTGCTCCTTATACACTGCTATCTATCTATCTATCTATCTATCTATCTATCTATCTATCTATCTATCTATCTATCTCTAACTCTAAGATACTGAAGTGGTTCACAGTGAGTAAGTTTATATAGATAAACATATGATATGTATAGATCTCAGTATTGCAGAGGAATACTGGTCCAAATTACATAAAGCTAATAGCCTATCAGTTTTATTTTTCAGATTGACCTTTCTGAAATCATATTACTGTATCATAGATCTTATTGAGATATTGAGACAGACAGACAGACTCAGATGGATAGATACAGAGACAGAGACAGAAAGACAGAGACAGGGACCAAGAGGCAAGAGACACAGAGAGAGGCAGACACGCACAGAGACAAATAGACACACACAAAGAGACAGAGAGGCAGAAATAGAGAAGAGACAGAGAGATGGAACCTGTGATTTCATTTGGTGTAGGGGAATCCCAGATGAGGAAAATTCCTCTACAAATATGGGTCATCACCTTCTCTCTAATTCAGTTTTAAAGAATTTTCTCGGTAACTGAGGGAAGGATAAGTGTCATTGTTCAGTGTCACAGCAAGGATATGTCAGAGGTGAGGACTTGATCTTCCTAACTTTGAGGCTTACTTTCTACCTATTATACTGCATAACTTCATAAGTCTTGATTATCAGAATTAATACTAGAGTAATACGTGCCTAGGAAGATTGTTCAAGAAAATCGTTAATAAAACAAGATGATTTTATGCTTGTATCTCGTGTCTTGAAAATCCTTGCCTTCACTTAGAAGCATCCCTCTGGCTTTCTCTTTCAAAGAAATGATATATTTCTGTATAAGTAGCTTGAACTTCTCTCACAGGAGTTGGCAGCCACACCTTCCATAAAGGGATCATTTTGTTTTATGGCTCATAATCACTTTGAGTATAATATTCATGAGAATAGCTATATGATGGGCAGCATCCAGATTTAGTCTGGTGACAATGAGGAAATAATGTCACTTTAGACATTATAATGGCTGCCAACTGAGTGCCATAAAGTGCTTAGCAAATATTTAACAAATTTGACATTAATACAACTAGGTCTCTGAATGTGATGTCCTAGACAAAGTTAATTAGTTTGTTTACTTTTAGGAGAGACTGTAAAATGCATCTTAGGCCATCACAAAATTACAAATATCTAGTTACTTTTACTTGGGGCTCATTATAAAAGCCCCCTTTGCCATCTTCTTACAGTGGAAGGAAAAGGAAGAGGGCCTAGACATGTGATTTCATTAGTACAGGTAACTCCCAGAGAAGGAAATCCTTCTACCAATGTACATAGCATTTTCTCTGCAATTAGAGGATACAACTGTGCCATATAAATGCTAGCCATTATTTTTACTATCATAATTATTACTATCATGAATTATTATCACCATTAATGATTGATTAATCACACGTTGTTGATTCTTTGTGACCCTGTTCTTGATAAAGATACTGAAGTGGTGTCCTATTTCTTTCTCCAGCTTATTTTACAAATAAGGAAACTAAGGCAAACAGGAAGCTAAGAAGTGACAGAGGCAGGATCTGACTCCACACCACATAGCCTATTTGAAATGCACACATACACACACTTTTTTTTTATCACAAACTCCTTCCAATCTCCAATGATATTTGCCATGTGATTTCAAGTGCATGATAATCAAGGTTCAAAATGTGCAATGTAGTATACAGTATAAATTGCACAGTATAAATGTGCAATATAGTATACAGTATACAGTATACCGTATATAGGAGATGTTTTCAAATGTATCAGGGAGCAATCTTCAATCTTTGCCAGGGCTCAGTTTTACTTTTTTCCTAATTTTCCTCTTAAACAACACAAATTGTACGTCAAAAAAGCAATAAGTAGCACAGAGGGTGCTACTTAGTAATAGATTTCAAGAGTCCTGAAGACCTAAAATCAAATCCTGTCTCAAATATTTGCTAGCTGTGTGATTCTGGGCAAGTTACTTACTCTTTGTCAGTTCATCTTTTTCATCTGTAAAATAGGGATAATAACAGCACCTACTTTCCAGGTTTGCTTTGAGGAGCAAATAAAACACTATATGCATATCACTTTGCAAGCCTTAGGGTGCAATAGAAATTCTAGTGATTATAAGAAATATTAATATTTTCTCTAAATTGGCTTTCTTGCATACTTGGCTTTTAAAATGATTATTGAAATTAAAAAATGAATTTCAGTTTATTTATTAAATATTATGTTCAAAGTTCCATGATAGTTATCTAGCAGTCCAGAAGAAACCTTCTCAGACCTCATGAAACTATCATCATTATCATCATCTTTATTAGCAATCAATTATTATATATACTAATTAACATTGTTATATATTATATGATGTTAATAATAACCATAGTAGTAATAGTAATAATAATGGGATTTTTACATAATTATATCTATATCTTTATAATATATCATATTATATATACATATTTATATATCTGAGATGCATAATAATCCTGTGAGGAATTATGGCACTATTTTACATTTTCCAAAAGGTTAATTGTTTGACTTCCTGTGACAGTTATTAAATATTAGAAGCAGAATTTGAATTCTTATCTTTTCTGATTCAGTTCCAGATTAGATATAGACATGTAGACAAATAATTTTAACATGTTACAAATATGAAAATGTTCTGGCTCAGAAAATTAGAGAAGGCTTGTTGGGGGAAAAAAGAATTATATATGCTTTAAAATGCATATACTTTGATCAGGTTTTCTAACATATCTTATTTTTTTGTGATGGGGAGAAAAGGTTAACCAAAAATCATTATTGAATCTTATATTTCTGCCATTGCTGTGTGGGAAATCAGTTGTGCAAATTATAGTTTTCAATTTAATTTCTTAAGTATTTAAATACTTCTTAATCACCTATTATGTGCAAGATACTATGGAAAAATAATAATAAAAGTTAAACAATGCATGTTCTCAAGAACATTCTGGAATAAGGCAGCTAGTTGGCACAGTGAACAGAACACTGGAGTTCAAATAAAGCAGAGCTACCATGAAAACTTCCAGTGAAGAGAAACTTTTAAGTCAAAATGAAGAAGGAGCATATTCTAGGCACAAAGAACAACTTCTATGAATGTTTCTATGAATGCGTGGAGTTAGGAGATGATGTATCCAGTTGAGGCCTGGTTTGACTGGAATATATATACACGTATACATATATATGTGTGTGTATGTATGTGTATATATATGTATATGCATGTACACATATATATTTATATGTGTATATGTATACATATGTATATGTAATAAAGAGGATTTTTATGAAATAAAATTTTAAAGCTTATTGGGAAGCCAGTTTGTAGAAAACCTTTACTACAGACTAAGGAGTTCACTTTTTATCCTATGACCAATGGGCAACTATTGAAGGTTTTTGAGAAAGGATTTAACAAGGTCAGAGAGACGATTTTGGTAACTTTGTGGAAGATAAATTGGAGAGGAGCAGAGAGGTTTAGTAAAGAAGTTTTTACTTAGTAGTAGTCCCCAAAATAGGTGTTGAAGGCCTGGTCTAATTAAAGTGATGGCCACGAAAGCAGAGAGAAGTATTTGAGAACCATTCTAATGCTAGAGGTAGCTAGGTGTATACAGGTCTGGAGTCAGGAAGAACTGAATTCAAATCTGGCCTCAGACACTTCCTAGATTTACAACCCTAAGCAAATCTTTTAACCCTATTTGTCTTTGTTTACTTATCTGTAAAATGAGCTAGAGAAGGAAATGGCAGATCACTCCAATTTCTTTGACAAGAAAACCCCAAATAGCATCACAAAGAATCGGGCATGACTGAAATGACAGAACATAAAATTTGAAGATAGAATCAGCAAGTTAAGGTGATTAGAATATTTAAGAAGTTAAGGGTATGTTTAATAAATGTTTATTGTCTAACTCACTAATTTATATGAGGTAATATAAAACAAGAAAATCAGAAAGGGAATAAAAGTATACATGCTAACTACAACTATTTAAAAGGTAAAATTCACATAAACATCAAGAGGTAGGAGAGTAGTACTGATTACCATTACCTAAAAAGTAAATTCACATACCCATCAAGAATAAAAGAGCAGAAGGGGACAAGAGGAAGTGATCAACTATCGATTTTTTTTTTCTTTATGTGAAAAATCAGTTTTTCTTGGATAGTTAACTTGGGAATTTTCATTTTGAAAAAAAAAAATCAACTATTCTCATCAAACTGATATGAGACTGTAGTGGAAAATTCAAATAAAAATCAGGGCCATTAAATCCAACATAAGGATTTCTTTGTGCTTACATAATGAGTTAGGAAACCATATATCAACATAATCTATGTTCTATTGCATTTTTATTGTGTATTAATTTATTAATTTCCAAGTTATATTTTAATATGTTTTAAGTCCCATTCCAGAATGTTGCAGGCCATATGTTTGATACCTCTGATGAATGTACAGGACACAATATCCAGGTATTTCATAATAAAGTTAATGACTGATGACAAAATAGTAGAATGTCTTAGAAGTATAATGAGTGAGAAATCAGAGTACAACTGTTGCCTGTCCTCATCTCAGATGACTGCTTCGAAGAAGTCTTCACTTTGGCTTGCTATATAGCTATAGACAGCACTAATCTACTCTCAGCAGGGAAGAGAGGGACAAAGTGAGGATTAATGAATGTCTGCAAGTGCTTGGATCAAAGACAAGAACTACTGTAAGCAGAAAGCACTTCTTGGCTGCTGTGCTTTTTCAAGCAATGGAAACTAGCAAGTCTTAGCTATAGTTTAAATAAAGCTAACAAGTTAATATTCAGTATTAAAGAAGAGGGAGAAAAAAGAAATGCTATTCTTATCAGTATGCTTGCCATTCTATTCCTTCAATAAACTGATCTCATTTTTCTTTTAAATTAAATAACATTCTTTCCACTTAACTTTGAACAACAAAATCAATTAAATTGATATCTACAAATGTTTACATTTTTAAAAGAAATGCTAACATAGGGACTATCCAAAGCAGATTATGAATCACTTCCTCTTGTCCCCTTCTGCTGTCTTACTCTTGATGTGTATGTGAATTTACTTTTTAGATAATAGTAATCAGTACTACTCTCCTACTTCTTGATGTTTATGTGAATTTTACCTTTTAAATAGTTGTAGTTAGCATGTATACTTTTATTCCATTTCTGCTTTTCTTGTTTTATATTACTCATATAAATTAGTGAGTTAGACAATAAACATTTATTAAGCATCCCACCTAACTAAGTACTGTGTTAATCATTGGAGATACAAAGAAAGGCAAAAAAGTCCCTGTTCTTAAGGAGTTCCTGGTCTAATGAAGAAGATAGCTTATTAACAGCCACATACAAATGAAGCATATACAAGATAAATTAGAGATAAGCTAAAAGAGAAAGCACTAGTATTAAGAGGGATGAGGGAAGGCTTCTTTGTAGAAGGTGAGACTATTTGTCCAAAAATAAGTATTCCAGGGAAGCTGAGAGGTAGAGATTAGGTGGGAGAGAATTCCAAAAATATGGGGAAACCAGAGAAAATGCCCAGAATCAGAATATGAAGTCCCTTATGTGGGGTAAAGTATAAGATGAATGGAAAAATAGGGGCTGGTGTTTGATCCTGGAGGTGATAGGGAACTACTGGAGTTTATTGAACCCTTGAAGGAGCATGATCAAATCTTGGCTTTAGGAAGATTAACTTGAGATTGGAAAGAAACTTGAGTAAGAATGTCAAACCAGAAACTACTGCTATAGTCTAAGCCTTAAGGGGATGAGGACCTACATCAGAGGGATAGAAGTGCTGGAGGATAGAAGGTAGCATTGAAGTCTTCACAAATTTCTTTTTATTTCTCATACTTATCATTTCAATTGTATTATAATATAGACAAGCAGTGTAAGAGTCAGGATGATCTGGGCTCAAGTCACTCACTTTGTGTCATATATATATATAATTGTATATTGCTACATGCTCACTTTCCTCTTTAGCACATGAGCTTTTTGAGGGAATGAAATGTTGTCTTACTTCATATCCCTAACATTTAGTATAATCCGGACACATAGCAATAATATATTATATCTATCTATCTATATAGATATAGATAGATAGATAGATAGATGGAATAAATTAGGAATTAGGAAATAAATTAGGAATAATAGGAATAAAAATAATCACTTAAAACTTTTTAATTGATTTATTTTTATAATGACAATTGCAATAATAACATTATATACTTCAGCATTGCAAAATACATATGTCAAATCTGATTTACTACTTGTAACAACCCTGGGAGATAGGCACTATTATTATTCCCATTTTACAGATGAGAAAACAGAGGCTGAGAAAAATTGTCATCATGATAACATAGCTAGTTAAGCATCTTAAGTCAGGATTCTATTCCAAGTCCATCACTCTATGCACTGTGACATTTCACTGTCTTTAAGTGCCTCAAAAATCTCCTTTCTGAGATTTTAAAATGCAGGGTAGTTACTAACTTATATTTGTAGAAATAGATTGCTCTTTAGGAGTGCCCTATGCCAATGAAATCACAGCTGTGATACAAAATTATAGTACTCCATTGTATTGATATTTCATAATTCATTTAACCATTCTGCAACTGACATATAGAGGGTTTATTTTTGGACAAATAGTTATTTCTAATTAAAAAACTGATATATTCTTAATAAGAAGGTTAGTCGGTTAGAGGGCAATTTACTCTATATTATTGGTTTGTTCTTCAAAAGGTCTCCTAAAATTTTTCATTTCTATCAGAAATGTTTGAGTGTTCTCTTTCTCCACAATCCTGTCTTCATTGGGTTTTATCATGATTTGTTCTTTTCCCAAAATAAGTGGGTAGTAGTATTTCAAAGTTACTTTAATTTATATTTGTTGACTATTATTGTAGGTGAAACTTTTTAAAGCAATTGTTTTTATTTCATATATCTTGCTTAAATTATTTATTCATGTACTTTGGTCACTAACCTAGAACAAATTGGATTTTACCCTCAAATAGTTCAGTACCTTATAAATTTGAGGGGTTAAGTTTATAATCTATTAGATTTGCTTCAAATATCTTCTTCAATCTGTTATTTTTCTTTTTATCTTAGATTGTGTGCAAAACTTTTAAATGCTAAGGAAATGAATCCAACTCCCTTTACCCAATCACTTTTTCTGTGCATTTCTAAGGCAAAAATATATCTACTCTCCATAATTAAGATAAATGTATTATCCCATTTCCTTGCAACTTTTTCATAGTTTTTTATGTCTATGATTGATGTCATTTTTGACAGGGAAGAAAAAAGAATCACTTCTATACTTTAGAACTTTGTAAATCAATCAATCAAAAAAGCAACCATTTATTGAGTACCTATAAAGTTACTAACATTAGGCTAGTTATTGTATGGGAAAGAAGCATATGGTATAGTCATCATTGCACAAAAGTTTAAAACAACAGTTGGAAAAAGTAAGACTAACATACATAAAAGACTACAAGGAAAAGAAACAAGAAAAATAATTGTCCTAATAAGCCTCTGAACAAGGTAGTGTTGAAATTAATTTTGTCACCTCGTGACCCCATGTCAGCAGAAATTGTTATTATTTGGTTATTTGGTTTTTATTGTTCTTTAAGAAATAACCAACAGGATGATTTCAGAAAGGCCTGGAGAGACTTAGATGAATTGATGCTCAATGAAATGAGCAGGACCAAGAGATCATTATACAATTCAACAACAGTACTGCATGATGATCATGATGATGGACATGGCCATCTTCAACAATGAGATGAACCAAATATAGCCTCCAAATATAACAATGGAAAGAATAATAATAATAAAATAATAATTATGGAAATGTCTCAATTTGTTTCTTCCAATTTAATTTCCTCCTAGTTACTAAATTTCATTTTTTCTTAATTTTATCTTTCATTTTTGTATCACCTTCATTTAGTAACATATACCTTTCCCTCCCTAGCATAGCAATCAGTTGTAACAAATTAAAAAGAAAGAAAGAAATACAGCTCAGAAAAATTTAAACCTACATATCAACAAAGTCTTGTATAGGATGTATAATATCCATTTTAAAAAGAGAAGATGAAAATGATTAATTTTTATTTATGCTTAGGCCAATGAGTTTCCCTTTATTCTCAGCTACACAAATTTGGTATTTTGGTATTAATAATAATATGCTAGAAGTCTTCTTTTACTTCTAGTCAAAGGCTCCTGCCCAATAAGATTTGGAGATTTGGCTTCATTTTCTTTTTCAAATGGTTTTTATCTATAGGAACACAACAGGTGGTAGATCTGTCACTCCTTTACAATAGGAATGAGGCATATGAACATGTTTGGCCTGGATAATATTAAATGAAAAGTCCTTTTTGTAGCAAAAACTAATAAGGTGACATGTAACAGTGCCCCAAAAGGTAGATAAATTATAAAATTTTTAAAGAATATAACATTTAGCAGAATGTTGGAGGGGATGTGGGAAAACTGGGACACTGATGCATTGTTGGTGGAGTTGTGAAAGAATCCAACCATTCTGGAGAGCAATCTGGAATTATGCCCAAAAAGTTATCAAACTGTGCATGCCCTTTGATCTAGCATTGCTGCTATTGGACTTATATCCCAAAGAGATATTAAAAGAGGGAAAGGGACCCCCCATGAGCAAGAATGTTTGTGGCAGCCCTCTTTGTGGTGGCCAGAAACTGGAAACTGACTGGATGCCCATCAATAGGAGAATGGCTAAATAAATTGTGGTATATGAATGTTATGGAATATTATTGTTCTGTAAGAAATGACCAACAGGATGATTTCAGAGAGGTCTGGAGAGACTTACATGAACTGATGCTGAGTGAAATGAGCAGGACCAGGAGATCATTATACACTTCAACAACACTACTGTATGATGATCATGATGATGGATGTGGCTCCCTTCAACATTGAGATGAACCAAATCAGTTCCAATAGAGCAGTGATGAACTGAACCAGCCACGCCCAGTGAAAGAACCCTGGGAGATGACTATGAACCACTACATAGAATTTCCAATCCCTCTATTTTTGCCCTCCTGTATTTCTGATTTCCTTCACAGGCTAATTGTACACTATTTCAAAGTCCGATTCTTTTTGTACAGAAAAATATCTGATTGGACATGTATACATATATTGTATTTAATTTATACTTTAACATATTTAACATATATTGGTCAACCTGCCATCAGGAGTAGGGGGTGGGGAAAGGAAGGGGAAAAGTTGGAACAAAAGGTTTTGCAATTGTCAATGCTGAAAATTACCCATGTGTATATCTTGTAAATAAAAAAGCTATTAAAAATAATATAACATTTATATCAACAATTATCTAAAATCATAATCCAATAGAAAAAATTAATTATCTTTTCCCAGGGTGGTACAGTAGATAGAGCACTGAAGTTGGAATCAGGAAAATCTTTCATTTGATTTTTAAAGTCTTTTTTGAGTTCCTCTACTAATCATTTTTGGTCAGGTGATCATTTGTTATTACTTTCTGGAGTTGGAGAGGCTTTTTTTGGCCTCTATCCTTCTCTGAAGATGAATCTTGGATTTCTCTATTCCCATAGTAACTTTCTATGCTTGGGTTCATTCTCTCTCCCTCCCTCTCTTTCTCCCTTCCTCCCTTCCTCCTTTCCTTCCTCCCTTCTGAGCTAATTGGAGTTAAGTAACTTGCCTAGAGTCACACAGCTAGTAAGTGTCAAGTATTTGAGGTCAGATTTTTAACTCAGGTCCTTCTGACTCCAGGGTCACTGCTTTATCTACTGTGTCACTTAGTTTTTATCAATTTTTTTTTTAATCAATTATTCCTTAGCAAGGATCTATATCCATATCTGGAGGCTGCTAGGTAGTTCAGTGGATGGAGCACTGGGCACAGAATCAGGAAGACATTTTCATGAATTCAAATCTGATCAGAAACACCAAACATGTGACAGTGTGAAAGTAACTCCACCCTGCTTGCCTCATTTTCCTAATCTGTAAAATGAACTGCAGGAGGAAATAGCAAATCACTCCAGTATCTTTGCCAAGAAAACACCAAATGGACCATGAAGAGTTGAACTCAATGACAACTTGCTTCTCTTTCTCTCCCTCCTTCTTTCTCTGTCTCTGTCTGTCTCTTTTTTTCTCTCTCTCCACACACGCACACACACACACACAATGTAGATAAATATATCCATACATAGATACATACACATATGAAATCAGTGCTCTAGCAAGAGACTAAGAGGACAAGAAGGGAGACAGATTTTATTTTATTTTATTTTATTTTATTTTTGGTGGAGACCATTTGAAATGATGAGGAGACGATGTTCTATCAAGATAGGGGAAATTCATTAGAGAAAGTTTCATAGTAATTTAGCCACGTAAGTGGTATTACCATTCTCTTAGATGAACTAACTTGAACATTCACAGAAGACAAGTGTTAAGTGATTAGAAAAGATTAACGTAAAAGAATTGAAAATAGGACCTATAATGGCTGAAGCAAAATTCAGTACCATATATGAATGGTAAACTGGGGGGTTTTCTTTCTCTTGTGTCTAATGACATTTGTAGCCACATCATAATTAGGCGACTAATCTACAAAGACTCCATAATAGGATCATGGTTCATTTCTGGATCTGCTGGTTCTGTCAGGATCAGTTGCCTTGGATTTATCATATATCCACAACAGAACTTTTTTTTTCTTATCTTGTGTAAATATCTTGTAGATATTTAGAGATTGTTGTTTTGATCAGAGTAAACCAAACTAAGGCAGAAAATGAAATGGTTTGGAGTATAAGATAACAAATTACTTGTGAAATTCTAAAACTAACCACACTCTACCAAAGGAAAAAAAGAAGCATAAAAAGGCCCTCTTGACAATTTTTTTTTTCTTGTGATGCTGGCTTGCTGTTCCCCCTCAGTCCATCTGTGTTGTGTGTATATACTTGGTGCATCTGTTGAAAGGTTTACCAGCATTAATCATAATATACCCAATGTGTATCACTCTTGAATCTATCCTGTTATGTCAGTCTTTTGCTAGATCCCTAAGACTGTCTGATCATTTTATTGATCAAGCCTTTCTGAGTATCTGAATTTGTCAGGGAGGAGGAAAGAAAGACTAGTAGAAAAATAACCACAGGAGGTAGAGAATCAGATAAGACTGTTACCAAAAATAGCACAGTAAGGCTGATATCAGATAGGCACGCTGCCTCTCTGTATGGGATTTACACACTTCACTACAATTCTCTGCTAAAATGTATTCGACCAGATGCTCTTGCAGTTGGTGGTGGCAATAGCCAGTTGGTCATACCTTCACATGGTAATATAAAGCAGATAGGTTTGTGACAAGGCTAAATCTCATATGTAGGAAGAGATTTTCCAGAGCACATTAGAACTCTTTCAGCTAAAGAAAAACTGTTTTCTTTTTAAAAATCTACTTGGGCAGTTAGCATTCTTCTTAAATTTTTCTCCTTTCTCCTTTAAAAATTTTTTTTTTGATGCATTTAATTTTATTTTATTTTTTGAACTTGCAGTTTACCTTTAAATCTTTTTGTCAATATTTTATTATGTTAAACATATCTAAATTACATGTAAAAATAACATTCTTATTATAAAATAATTGAATTCCAATTTCTTTCTCTCCCTACTGCTCCTTCCTTACTCCTCCATTTTTAGGGAAAAAAATTAATTACATTCTCATACACTGTGTATGTTCCTTCCTCTCCTGTCTTTTTTAGCCATGTTATTACATGTATATTTTTCTGTTGTTTGATTCAGATGTATAACATAGAAGTTTGTATGCAATAGTACTTTAGTCTTCTCTAGTATTTTTACTTCCTAGTATGTTGCTATAAATTCAGATATGTGATTAGGAAATATGAATTAATCCAATCAAAATAGAATTAATATTCAATATTTCAACAATTATTAAGTATCTATTTTGTTACAAAGGGAATAAGTTTCTGCCTTAGTTTCCTAATCTGTAAAAATTCAGATAATAATTACATAAGCTTTCTTTCCTCCCTTCCAAGGATTATTTTGATGATCTAATGAAATACCATGTAGGACACTTTGCAAATCTTAAAGTTCTATACAAATGCTAGCTATTATTGTTACCATCATTATCATCATCATCATGTCCTGGAATAGTAGGGAACAATCACTTATAACATGGAAGTTGCCCTGCAGGAGCCTTCAAACATTCCATGACTCCAAGTAGATTTTGCCATAAGCCCCACTCAAGTAACAACTTTTAGAATCATGTTTTTTTTTTTTTTTTTTTTTTTAATATACATATAGGGTTCACTATGTTTTGTGAGATAGAGTCCTCAAAAGGGGACAACATATTGAAGTAGAAAAAGTATAAATTTGAGAGTAAGGAGGACTTGGGCTACAATTTCAACTCTGTGTGACTTTGAAGAAGTCATTTTAAATCTCTGAGCCTCAGTTTCCTTATGTGTAAAAGAGGATGTTAGAGTAGATTATTTCCCATTTTCAATTCCATTTTCTAAATTGTATTCTCCATTCCCATTAAAGTAAAATTCACAATTCTCAGTTTTGGGTTAAAGGTGTTTGATGTACCATCAACAAAATAAAGGATTACAACATAGTTTAGAGTTCCTATATTAGATGTAAACCTGGACAAAGTATTTTCCAGTTATCATGATAGTTCTCACATGTGAAATAGGTGGTCAATTAGTAACAGCTATCAAACTGGTCTTCCTAAAATAGAGATCTGATTCTGTCTTTCTTTCTTCTTCTTCTTCTTCTTCTTCTTCTTCTTCTTCTTCTTCTTCTTCTTCTTCTTCTTCTTCTTCTTCTTCTTCTTCTTCTTCTTCTTCTTCTTCTTCTTCTTCTTCTTCTTCTTCTTCTTCTTCTTCTTCTTCTTCTTCTTCTTCTTCTTCTTCCTCTTCTTCTTCTCCCTCCTTCTCCTCTTCTTTCCTCCCTCTCTCTTCTTCTGTCCTCCTTCCCTCCCCCCTCTCTTCCTCCTTCCCTCATTCCCTTTCTCCTTCTCTCTCTCTTTGTCTCTCTCTTTGTTTCTCTCTTTCTCTCTGTCTCTCTCTCTCTCTCTGTCTCTCTCTGTCTCTCTGTCTGTCTTTGTCTCTGTCTCTCTGTCTCTCTCTCTCTCTCTCTCTCTCTGTGTTTCTCTCTCCTCTCTCCCTCCTTCCTTCTTTCCCTCTCTCTCAAGAATATACTCACACACCCCAATTAAGTTACTTTCTATTCCTTTCATGAGCAAATCCATAATCTTTTGTTTAACTTTTAAAATTCTTTGAAACATTGGCCCTTCCTACTTTTTACAGCCTTCTTGAATCTTACTTATTTCTACATATTCCAGTGACACTGGTCTCCTTACTGTTTCTCACATAAGATTTTCCAGACTCCAGACATTTTCATGGGCTGTCTTCCATGTCTGGACTGCCATCCCTTTGCCTTCAAGTCTCAGCTAAAATTTCACCTTCTGCAAGAAGCTTTTCTTGACTCCTCCTACCCCTCAGTGTTGGTGTCTTTCCACTGAGATTATCAACAATTTATTCTGTTTATACTCGGTTTTGTTTGAACATAGATGTTTGCATGTTGTCTCTTCTATGAGATGTTTTAAGGCAGAGGCTGTCTTTGCTTTTCTTTGTCTTCCCAGAATTTTAAAAAAGTACCCAACACACAGTAGGTGCTTAATAAATGCTTGTTGGTTGACCTGGTGTGGAAATTTACACTGGACAATCTAAGCTCCTGTGAAAATTTAGGATTAGAACATAACATTCTTAATGTAAAAGTCTAATGCTCTTAAGTTTTTTTGTCTGCTATAGTTTAGCACTTTAGGGGGAGGCTAAAGATATCCTCAATTCATGTCTATTTCACTTTCCAAAATGAAGACATGTGGGAATGGGGCAGGACATGAGGTGTAGAAAAAGTTAACAGAATGTTTCTCACCCACTCATCTGCCACTCGAGAGAAGAAAAAGAAGAAAAGAAATTGTCTCCTTAGGAACTCTAGCCCTTTCTGCTATCCTGAAATGAATATTTTGCTTTATTTTTTCGAGAGAGAGGCTTTCCTAAGATCTGTAGACAAGTAACAAATACCAACTAACCTATGAGTCTTTCTGCTTCTCCCTGAGCCTTTGCAATATGGATTAAATAAAATAAAATAAGCTAATAAAATATACTTCAAATGTTATAGTCCTGACCAGGAGACTGTCAGTGAAGAAGCAATAGATAAAACTTGCAATGTGTTTTGCTATAATAGTCAAATGCAAATGAAAATATTCTGAAGTTAAAGTCACAGGGCCTAGATTCCAATCCTTTTTCTGATACTATTTTTTCATCTTGAACAGGTCACTTGATCTGTTTGGTCTCAGTTTCCTCATCTCGGAAATAAAGGGATTAAGTTAAATGAACTTTGAGGTCCATTCTAGATCTATAATCCTATCATTCCTATATTTTCTCCTAATTCTATGCTTTGGAAGCTCTAAGAAAAGAGACATTGAGAGAAACAATATTTATTTTTCTGTTTTCCTTTAATGAGAAGCAGCTTTGGGTCACTACTCTCCCCCAAAGATATATATGCAGCTAGAGGTCAGTCTCCGAATATAAAGAATGACCTCCAGAGAGCCTTTACATTATTTGCATTCAGGAGAGATAAAATTGAAGTTAATGTTAACCCACATTGCCACCTACTGGTCACTTAGTTTCATAACCCCCAAATAAGAAACCAACAGTGCAGTAGAGAAGGGATGTAACTCAATCAATTCCATTAAATAAGCATTTGTTAGCTAACTTCATTATGGAGGCTCCTAAAGATATAAAGACAAAAAAAATGTTTCTTGCCCTTAAGGAGCATATATTTAGCAGAAAGAAAAATTTTGCCTATTATCTTTTGTATGACTCCTCCACAAATTCATTTCAATTCAAGGAGCATTTCTTAAGTTTCTACACTGCTTAAGAAACAGTGAAAAAATCTTTTACCGTACAATGACACAAAGGAGTCAGTTAACACCCTTAAGGAGCTTATTTTCAAAATGATTAGCACTCTCCCTTTTTAAATTTCTTTGCACGTACTTTATATTTGTTCACTTGTACACGTGGATTAGATCATTAAACTCCTTGAGGATAGGAACTGTCTTTTGCCTCCTTTTAGTATCCTCCATACTTATCACAGTGCCTGACATAGTAAATGCTTAATAAATGTTTATTTACTGGCTGAGATTCATTAATTAAGAACTGAAAGTTTCCTTAGAAGTTCAAATTCTATTATATATATTAAAAAACTCAAGATTAGAGAAATCAAGTGATTTCTTCATGGTCACAAACTATATATTGTGAGCATAGAGTAGAATGCAAGTACTCTTCAGTAGAGTAGAATGAAATTCATGTGACATTAGAGACTTTAATTTTGCCCCTGAACCCTTAATCCTTATCCCTATCCCACTGCTTTCATAAAGTTTGCATATTATAAATGTTTATTGACTTGAATGGAAAATAATTGAATTCTTTTGGAGAACATAGTACATCTTGCGATCTATCTATGCATTTTCAACCTTTCCATAAGTCCTCTATTGAGATCCATCTATCATAAACACCTTCCTTTGATTTTTTAAAACACATTATGGATATGTACATGTCTTGTGACGTGCCCATTATACATTCCTTTTCAGTCATGTTTGTTGTTCTATACATCAATCATGTCTGACTTTTTGAGACCCATGGACCATATCGTGGCAATACTGTCACTTAACCTTATAAGTATTATTATTTTCATTAAAAAGTAAGAAGATTCATGATTAAAAGGTTTAAGTTACTTGCTCACAGGCAAAGGGCTAAGTAGCATATCCAGGATGCAAATACAAGTTTTATAATTCTAATCCTAGTAATGCTATGATATGATGAAATAAGAGAATATTGCCATTCCCATAATTCATTACAACCTGGGCACAATATATCATATCAAAGAATCCACCTAAAAGAAGAGGCCCTGAAAGATGCTTTTGACCCTAAGAGAGGGTGAGTGAAATTGGGTTCTGTTATAATATAGTGGGAAATTGATTCTCAAGTTTGAATATCTAGATTTAAATTCTAGAATTGGTATCTGCTACTTAAGTGACTTTACTCAAATTCCTTGGTCTTTTTAGGCTTCGTATTTTCATTTGTATAATGAAAAATACAGTGTGCAGAGCAGTGGAGTTAGACTCAGGGAGAATCTAAGTTAAAATTTAGCCTCCAATACATGCTAGTTATGGGACCCTGAGCAAGATGTTCAACCTCTGTCTACCAAAGAATCTGCATGATGGAATATGACAGAAAGGAAAGCTGTTAAGTATAATTATGCTTCAGATTGTGGATTAATTGGAAGGAGTATTAAAGGCCATTTAATCCATCCCTTTTGTTGTTGTTGTTGGGTTGTTTTTTTTTTTGTTTTTTTTTGTTATTGTTGTTGTTTTTTTTGTCTTTTGTTGGGACTAAAGACATCACAAGGGTGATATCCTGACATGCATATGAATTGGATTCAAGTAAAGCAGAGCTACACAAAATCTTCAGCCTCAATTTCTCCTCCAGAGTCATATAAGTCCAGTGGCAAGACAATTGGTGATGGTGCAGAAGAAACTGAAATTCAAGGAAGTTAAATCCCCAAGGTCACACATGCCTGATAAAGGCAAGTTTAGAACTCAAGTCTTTAGATTCGAAATAGCATTTTTATTTTAATGTTTCGCTAAGTGGATGCTTTTTTGAAAATTTTAGTTGCCCTGGTCACTGCTGTTTTGTTCGTCTGTTTATTTGTTTGCTTTTGTTCACAAAAATACATTCAATATTCTGAGAATGTTGGAGAACAAAGAGAAAAAAACATATTTGTTTGTGTATATAGTGCCCAGCTGACTCTTGCTTCTGGTATTGTGCAAATAATATCTAAATGTTCAATATATCAAATAGGAAAATCTCCTGTATAATTTAATATCTTCATCTCCTTCACAAACACATGAACACTTATTATTTTGAGGCTTATTCTAAGATACCAATGAATGGCACAGTACAGTACAGTAAAGAGCACAAAGGAGACATTGGACTGAATCTTGATTCAAGTTTAATTATCCAGTTTTATAAATGAGGAAGTCAAGGATCAAAAAGATATCAACACTTTTCTAAAGTCCTACATCTGCTAAAAAGCAGAGCTGGGAAATAAAGGAGGTCTTTTAACTCCAAGATTATTGTTCTTCCCTCAAGCTGAAAGAAGTCATCTTTTTTTTTTTTTTTTTTTTTTTTTTTTAATTTCAAAAGTTCACTCATAGTTACACCAAAATTTTTGTGTTCTATTTTATTTTGTTTACTATGAAATGATATGTTTTGTTTTCAAAACTGGAAAGATTCCAGATCTTTCTTTGTTATATCCAAATCTATGCTACACATTCCTCAATTTGAAAGACTTTGAAAGACTGGTTGCAGCTGATGGCCTTGAAGCTTAAGGGTTGATGGGGATTTCTTTACTTTAGTCTGAAAAGTCTGATTCATTACACCAGATTTCTAACCTGATAAGGCCATAGTCATGTAGATCTTCAGACATCTCTAAAGAATATCTAAAACAGCCCCCTAAGGAAACTGAAGGGCAAGTATATTATAGAGATGAGTAGCAGAAGTAGGATCTAAGTACTCTGACAGGATAGTGTACTGAATATGGCAATTATTGTTGTTAGTTCACAGCTTTTCAGTCATGTTAGACTCTTTGTGAGCCGTTTGGAGTTTTCTTGACAAAGATCCTGGTATGACTTGCCATTTTTTTCTCTGGAGGAAAATGAGGCAACCAGGGTTAAGTGACTTGCTCATCATCACATGATCAAACCATGTCTGAGACTGAATTTGAACTCATCCTCCTTTCTCCAGGCTTTATGTAGTATGGCATCACTTAGCTGCAGTGGACTTGAAGTCAAATGTCTCAGACACCTATGAGCTTTGTGTCACTGACTTTCTCTCTCTCTCTCTCTCTCTCTCTCTCTCTCTCTCTCTCTCTCTCTGTCTCTCTGTCTCTCTCTGTCTCTGTCTCTGTCTGTCTGTCTGTCTGTCTGTCTCTCTCTCTGTCTGTCTCTCTCTCTGTGTCTGTCTGTCTGTCTCTGTCTGTCTGTCTGTCTGTCTGTCTGTCTCTCTGTCTCTCTCTCTCCCTCTCTCTCTGTCTGTCTGTCTCTCTCTCTCTCAATCTCTCTCTGTCTCTCTGTCTCTGTCTCTCTCTCTCTCTCTTTCTCTCTCTCTCTGTCTCTCTCTCTCTCTCTCTCTGTCTCTCTGTCTCTCTCTCTGTCTCTCTCTGTCTCTCTGTCTCTCTGTCTCTCTGCCTCTCTCTCTCTCTCTCTGTCTCTCTCTCTCTCTGTCTCTCTGTCTCTCTGTCTCTCTCTCTCTTTCTCTCTTTCTTAGTTTCCTCTTCTGTTAAATGAAAGACCTGGAATCAAAGGTCTTCAAAGTCCATTCCAGTTCTAAATCTATTATTTTATGATTCCTGAATTATTCCTTTTTCTATTCTACCACATGGTCATAGTCCTGAAATAATTGTAGAAATTTTTGTTCCCAAGGTCAGTAGTACAACAGATTACCAGAGCAAGTAGCATGAAATAGGCACTAAAAATCAACTCTTTTCCCCCAGACAGAATAATTAAGGTATAGGAGAAAACCCTAAAATACTATAAGGCTTTCTAGGATAATCTCATGATAGGGACAGAACTTCTGCCAGGTAATAGTGATAGATAGCATTTATACAGCAAAAGTTTGTGAAGCTGTTAAAATATGTGAATTCATTAGAGCATTACAAAAATTCTTTGAGATAGGGGCTTATATTATTCATATTTTACAAATGAGAAAACAGGTTCAGAGAAGCTAATGACTTTCCCAGGGTCATATAGCTCATAAGTTTCTTGGAGAGGATTCAAACTCATATCTTCCTGATGCTATATCCACATCGTATCTTCAAGGCAAAGAAAAGTGGATGTAGCATTTTTATTTTTTTTTTGCTAAATAGATGAAAATCCCAGTCATTCATAGATGGTAAGTCTGTGAATAGACCTCTAAATTTTCGTGTTGATATTGTTCTGTTGTTTTAGTCATGTCCTATTCTTCATGATACCTTTTAGGGATTTTCTTGCTAAAGATATTGCTTTGCTATTTCTTTCTCCAGCTCATTTTTTAGATGAGGAAACTGAGGTAAACAGGGTTAAGTGATTTGTCCAGGATTACACAATAAGTATCTGAAACTGAATTTGAACTCAAGTCTTCCAGACTCTACACATAGGCCTCTATGCATTGTGAAATTTAAGTATTCCAAAGCACTTTTCAGTTACCTCATATTCATCGAGGTATAACTCTGATATATTGGAGTGAGTGTGTATATGTGAACTGAAATAGGAAGAACTAGCTATGATATATTATTCTTATTTATACAAAATTACAGGAGCTCATATTTGTAATCTACCTGAAAGGTAACTTTGGCAATCTTTACCTAAAACATCAATGTATAAGTTCCTTGGCAAATGGATCTCTTCTTAATTTTATCTGAAAATATTCCAGAATGGATTAGTATAGAGATGGTTGATGAAACATTTAGAAAGGGAAACCAAAACCAGAGAACGTCATGTTAGACAATCTTCTTTTCATTTTTCAATGCTATTTTTTACTGTTATCAGATGATGTTTTTTCTTCCTCCCATCTCTTGTCCCACCCCTACTGGGAAAAAAAGAATTATGAAATAATGTAACATAAGCATAACTAAGTAAAACAAATTCCCCTATCTGCCACATCTAAAAACGTGTTTCATTCTGCATACTTTCATCACTTCTCTGTTATGAGATGAAAAGTATTCTTTATCATCAGTCCTCTGGAATTATGTTTGATTTTTACATTAAATAGAATTTTTAGATCTTTCAGAATCATTGTTTTACAATGTTGACATTATGGTATAAATTATTTTTTCTGATTCTATTCACTATACTTCACATCAATTCAAATAAACCTTTCCAAGTTTCTCCAAAAATGTCTCTTTTATCATCTCCTATGGCAAAATAATTTCTCATTGCATTTCATTTACTTTGATATATTCAGCTATTCTCCATTTGATAGACATGATCACCAAAATAGTGGGGAATGCTTTGGATATAGTTTGTCTAGATTCTGACAAAGATTCTGATAAAATATCTTTTGGAGAAAATGGAAAATATGGATGGGTTCAGAATTGATTGGTCAGACCCAAAGAGTAGGTATTAATGACTTCTTGTCAACATAACACATAGTCTTCTAGGAATCTACACTTGATTTTGTGTCATTTCACTTTTTTATCAGTGACCTGGACAAAGGCATGGTATGCACATCAAATTTGCAGAAGAAACAAAACTAAAGCATTGGATGTTGGAGTCATTTTTCAAAAGGATCTTAACAGATTAGCATTGGGGATAAATGTAAAAAATTTATACTTGGGCATGGGGGAGGAGGGAAGTTAAAAAAAACCAGCAACTTCATAGGTGTAAAATGCTAAAGGTATGGCTAGGCAGCAAGTGTTCTAAAGAGGTCTAGAGTTTTTTAGGGTACTGCAAGATTACTGGGAGTCAGTAATATAATGGGGCACCCCATAAAACTAATGTAATTTTGGGCTGCATAAGAGAGAAATAATAGCCCTGATACTCTGCTCCATCAGATCTTATTTGGAGTTTTGAGTTTGATTCTGGGTGTCATAGTATAAGAAAAACATTGATGAGGTGAAGAGTATCCAAAATGGGGAAATCCTGATGAAGGAATGTCTTGAATATGTGAAGATAGGTTGAAGCAACTAATTTGGAGAAGGAAAGATGTGGGTGAGAGTTTGGAGGCGGAGGATGACAACAGTATTCAAAATTTTGAAAGGCTGTCATGATGAGATCTAGAATTGGGGTACCTAAATGAAATTAGGTTTAATTGAGGTCTAGTGGCAGATTCGGGTACAGGGAGTCAAATAGAGTTCCCTGCAGCCCCTTTGGATTCGGTACAAGGATACAGAGTTAAATGAGGTCTAGTGGTGGTGCAAGAGTCCCCTGTAAAGGAATTTACAGACCCAAAAACCTAGATTGATAAAAGAGGTTTATTATGGGATTTGGAAGTAAAGTTAAAGTCTAGTTAGTAAAGTTGAAGATAGAGATAAAAGGGCACCAGAACCAGTGTTCCAGTGGGCAGAGATCCTTGGCATGCCAGACATAAGGCTATCATGTTTGGAACCTCTGCAAAGAGAGGGCTCCAGCTTGGCTCTTTTATAATAGGGGTTTTGGCTACAAGCTGAAGGGGGCTTGTGGGTGCAGTCCCAGTTGGCTCCAGCTGGGTTTCAGCCAGGGTTAGAATTTGAATTGAATTCAATGGGTTTCAGGACTGAGCCAGATAACAAAGATGAAACTGTTTGTGCTTAGGGTGGAGTCCCCTCCCTGAGGCAGACTCTAGGGAGGTTTTCTCCTTTAAGGATTTTTCAGAGTTTTGGGGTTTCCTCTTCAGTCAGGAGCAGAGACTAAACCTGCCTGGGCTTTCAGAAGGCAAAACTAGAAAAAATAGATAAAAATTGAAAAGATGTAAATTTAAGCTTGATGTCAGGGAAAATGTCTTAACAAAATTGTCCAAAAGCTAAATCCCTTGCTTCTAGAGGTAGCAGATTGTGCCTCCATGGATATCTTCAAGCAGAGACTAAATGACTAATTGTTGAAGAGCTCCCAGATATGTGTTGGACCAAATGGCTGCTAAAGTTGCTTCCATCTCTCAAATTCTGTTTTTTCAGATCCTAAAAGTAATGAATAATTCACTCTCTTTTTGAGTATACCATTTCTAATTGTTGTTGTAAAGTCTTTCATTTTGTGACCCCATGGACCCTAAGATACTGACTAGCATGGTTTGACATTTCCTTTTCCAGGTAGTTAAAGAAAACAGATTAAGTGACTTGTCCAAGGTCACCTAGCTAGTAAGTATATGAAGACAGATTTGAATTTAGGTCCTCCTGACTTCTGTTTTGCTGCTCTAATCACTAAACAATCTGATTCATTATAATTTTAGACTGCTCTAATGATTTGGTAATTTCCTCTTCCTGTTGTAGTTTTTATTTTATTATTCACATTTTTGCCCTCTAGGACCAAGCAGCATAGGTACTCTTGCAAATGACATTCCTTCTAGTATTTTAATACAGCAACCCTATTTCCCTAAATCTTCTATTTGCAAATTTTGGGGCTGGATTACATACCATTTCCAACTGAACTAAATTCCTCAATATGGAATTGTTTGGTTTTTCCCTCCTTCATCACAAATTCACAACAATATTCAAAACTACAGTATGTGCTTATTTAATTTTTTGTGGTTACAGTGCATAATGTTGATTATTCTTTTATATATGTCTCTGTGATTTGGAAGCCATCCCTCTGAAAGTCATTCCAACATTTAAGAAAACCTAGAAATGCTGCCAGGATTGTCAGATTAGCATTTAGCATAATTAGGGTAGGAACTCAATTTTCAATATGTATCTTGGGAAAGAACCTTTCAGTATAATTCTCTTTAGGAATACTTTTAGGCCTGTGGTATAACATAATTTTTGTGACTTACTTGCAACTTTCTTTTCATCTTCCTTATTTTTTTGACTCATTGGCATCCATTCTTTCTTGCTTATCAAATCTATACTGAGCTTAAATCTGAATTATTTTTCTTTCATTGAGTCAGTTGAGGAAGCATTTAAGTTCCTACTATATGTCAGATAGTATGTGTTATGAAGGGATTTTTTTCAAGGTGAAAATAAGATTAAACAGTCTCATTCTCAAGGAGCCCACAATCTAGTAAGTTATACTTCAGTTTGTGTGTAGCTAACAACAGAGTATAGACTTGAAAAGTATTTGGAATTTTTTAAAGGAAAAAATGATTAAATAGTTCTTGAATATTACATTCTAATGAGCTATATACTTCAGTTTGGATCCAGCTAGCAATAGAGATTTGGATGAATTTCTAAAATTTTACATTTCATTCTATAATTATCTACATTGAAACCTCCTCCCCTTTTCTCCAGTATTTGATATTTATATATGTATGCACACATACACACATATGCATATATGTATGCACACATACATATGTATACATACACACACACACATATATATATATAATACACTAATATATTTATTTCTAGACTACCCTTTTGCTTTTCATGCAAAAAAACCCCCCAGATTTGGTCATTCTGTTATGCGTGTGCATGTGTGAATGTATATATGTGTGTGTATGTTGTGTGTATTTTGACTTTCCTTCACTTCACCATGACTGGGAAGTCTTCAGAGTTCTCAGGTAAGTTTTATAATTCAACTTGGCTTTGTGTAGCAGTTGAGTATATTTTTTCCAGAACTCAATAAAAATCCTGCTGGCTCATTTTTGTCTTTCTCTTTCCCCTCTAGAGATGAACCCCACCCCAATCTGGTAACAAAGAAGCTTAATCCTCTAGATTGTATTGTTTCAACTGCCTATTGTATCAGCTTTTAAATTGTATTACATGTTTTTAAATGACTAGGGAATTATCCTCCTTCTATCTACAGTAATTTAAAATAAGCAAAATTGGCTAAGGGTTGTTTCCTCTATCTCCAGGGATTTCAAAGGCTCTGTTTTCTTTTATAAAGATCAGGTCTATCTGCTGCAAATTCATACAATGTAGTGGAGAAGTGCATACGGTTAATTACGTCAATTATAATCAGCTTCTTACAATCTCTTCTGCTGTTGCGGTGATTTAAATACCATAATGTATGTCAAAGGGACAAAATAATGTTGTTGTGTTCTCTGCTTACAGCTGCTTTTATGACTTGGTTTTGCTCATAAACAGGTGGTTAGAAAATGCAATCCTTCCATGAATTAATTTGTCTTACCCCATCTCCTAGCCTGGGCTTGGTCATGTGTTTTTAAACACAAGTGTTCAAATGGCCAGGAATGATAAGGGTGCAGCAGGTATTGATGGGTATCCCTCACACATTTCACAATAATAATGAAACTGTCCATAGTCACAGGAAGGGGAACAAATGGATTTAGTTGGTGTTCAAAATAGTCTGAAAAGGATCAGATATTCTTGGGTCTGACTTTTTACTCTCCTTTTTTCACCATGGCCCATCTATCTCTATTGCCTGCCCAAACTGACTAATTAATCTAGTCTAAAGCAGTTTCCCCCTTTTTATACTCTTCTTCCCTCAAATATTGTATCTGATTTCTTGGTAGCCCAGTGATCCTTCAACCTTACTCTCCCTTCCCCACCCACTAGCACCCTAAAAATAGCATTGTTTTAACCCTTCAATGTGCAAGGCATTGTCCTCAGTTTTGAGGAAACAAAATCAAAATGCCTTCAAAGAGTTTACATTCTATAGGTAAAGAAGTATGTGCACTCTTGATGCTCATTTGTTTGTCTTTTCTTGTTATAAATTAAGCCAGAACCATATATGTTGTTCCTGTGGAGCACAATTTGGAAACAGGTAAGGCAATTCTAAAATTTCTTCTAGTACCTCTTCCTGATCCCCATTTCTCAACTCTGAAAGGTAAGAATGAAAGAGATCATGGTAAGTGAAGGTTGAGTTATCTATATGGTTAGTTTTCTTTCCAATGTGCTTTCTTTTTAAACAACAAATTTCCTGGCTATTAATAATCATCTAATAAAATTAATGACCTTTAATCTAATCAATTGCCCCCCAAAAAGATACAAAACCTAGATTTGTTTAGGGTAGAATTATGTATTGTGAAGTATAGTAAAATCATTAGCTTCCAACATATCAAATTTGACTTGAATCATATTTTGCCTCAGAAGGGATGACCTATACTTAACAGTTAAAGAGACAATCCAGTGTACTATTAGACACACAGTTTGTCATTTCTTGGTTGTCCATAGTTTTATATTGCTAGTATTTGAGAAAGGACAAATAATTGGTAAAGAACTTGAAAGGGTAGCCCCAGATTTAGTTGTAAAAAGGACAGTTGTTAACTTCTTGGAAAAATAGTGGAAAATGGCATTAGGACATTGGAGTTCTGTGGATTAATTTTGTAAATAAGATCCTTTTGGGAGAAGAGGTTTTGAATATAGTATTATATGTTCTGTTTGTATTTGCTTAGCCCCCACCTTGGAAGAAAGTGAAGAAACATTTATTAAAGTGCCTATTATATGTCAGGCATTATGCTAAACACTTTACAAATGTTGTCTCATTTAATCTTCACAATAAACACTTCGGTGATAAATAGGTGCTATTAGTATCCTCATTTATTGAAGAAGCAGGCAGAGGTTAAGTGACACCGACCATATTCACATAACTTGTAAGTATCTGAGGTCAGTTTTGAACTCAGATCTTCCTAACTATAAGTCTTATATTCTAACAACCTATAGAATATGTTTTGAGCAAAAGAAAAATCACTAAAATATGGGTGAAATTAAGATATAACTTGAAATACCACTATTGACCATGTGATCACAAGTAGCAACAGCAGTCATGCACTTGTGGCAGTAGAAAAATGGTCACTTATCACATTTAGTATTGGTAGGATAAGCTGCCAGACAATCATGGTGGGGGAAAAATAAGGCAGGCTAGGTCATTTGCACGAATTTGTGGTGGTGTATATGTTACAGGATTGGCATTTTGTTTCTTTAGATTTTTTATTTTTAAAAATTTCAAAGATGTAGTTCTTCCAGCCTGGCCAGGAGTATGCTGCTTATAACTTAGAAAGAATGACTGAATAAGACAACAAACGAGACATGCCCCAGAAACACTAGAACTGCTTCAAGAATAAAGCCAGAAAAGACAGGGTATCAGATTAATAAATGAAAATTTTCATGTCATATGATCTGAAAGTGACTTTTGGCTATCCCATCCAATATATTCATTTTAAGAGAACCGAAGCCAAAACATGTGACATGCTCAAAGTCACACAGATAGTTTACATTAGAATTTGGATTGCAGTCCATGCCAGTTAAGTGAGCTTAGACTCATAAGGATTTAGTACTGCCAGTCTTCAGTCTTCAGATATCCTTCTATATATTATCAGGCTTCCAATAAAGTAGAGGTGAAGGCAAGTATTAGAATATTGGATATAATATACTCTTTTATAGGTATTAGAGAGGTATGATAAGAATATAATTATCTGAGTTCCTTATTTTTAAAAATTGGATTTAGAATATACATGACAGCCTTGACTAAGGAAAATATTTTGGTTTATTCAATATTATGTATTTAATAAGCCACCAGATATAGGCCTGATTATCATAAATAGGGAGAAAATACCAACATTAATGGATATGATTTTGAAAATGTTTTATTTATACAAATATGGAAAACTTTTTTTGTGATTATTATTTGACTTTTGTCCCAAGACCTTACTCTACAAAAAAACTACCCCAAGGAGAGGAATAGAAATAGGTAATAGGTCTGGGGAATTGGAAATGGGTTTTTATAACAAATTAACAAGTAAGTATTGAACATAAACTGGATATCCACATTGTGGGATTCAATGATGACTTCTGATTCTGTCACTGAAAAGATACTGAGCAACTAAGGTTTTGTTAAGGATACAATCTGGAAAAAAAAAGCATCACAGTATTTCTGTGCCCTCTTCCAAGACCTTGGACTTCAGAACAGAGAATTCTGGCTATATGGCATATGACTTTTGGAGGGATGCACACGGGAAAAACATCTAGGAACAACAGATCTATTGGGCTATGCTGCTATGCCACAATCTCCTGGGCTCTCTCAACTTTGACAAACATCTCTGCAATAGGAATAGACTAGACCAGAATAACAAACAAGCTCAAAATTCCTATTTCTCCCTGCTTTCACATGCTGCTTACAGATATACTGAGAGTGGGAGTAAGGCTGGTTTAATCCTTGAGGCTAGTAACCACATCTGCTGTTTACCTCTCCTAGAGCACTTTCTTAATGTAGTAACTGAGAGTTGCACAAAATATATATGATATGACTTTTACTCCCTTATTTATTGTGTGTGTGTGTATATATATATATATATATATTTAAAGCAAATAGAAATGAAAATTTGGTGAAAAATTAAGTTTAAACTGTGTGGAACTGAGTTCCATAGGATTTTAGGAAGAGGGAGTATTAATGTAGGATAGAGTATTCAGATAAAACTTCATGGGAAAAAGGGGACTTAAAGAAGGAATATGATTCAGATAAGTAGAAGGAAGAAGGGAAGATATTTTGAGATGAGAGAATAGCATGAACAAAGTCATAAAGAAAAGCATGAACATGATATATTTGAAGGAATACATTGAAAGGGCAAGAAGGATAGATATGCTAGAGGAAATAGTGGGAAAGAAAGGTGAAAAGATAGGATAGACCAGATAATTGAGAGATTTTTATGCTATTAAAACAATACAGTATTAAAAGAAGTGGATCTATTCCCTTCTATCCATATTCTTCTAGAATATGTTCTTTAAAAATCTGTGATTTCATCAGTGTGAGTATTTTTTCCATTAAATTTGAAACTCTTGATATCATATGTCTGAAAAAACTTGTGATGATGACCTCTGTAGTGCCAGTTCTCTTATAAGACTATCTTTAGATCCAAACTTGACACTTTTCCAGACTGGCAGGACTTGAAAGAAATTTTACAAGGCTGGAATAGCTTTCATGGACCCAAGGCCATTGATACACCACAATGTATCATTAGAGTAGGGCTTTAATAAAATAAATGAAATAGCAAAAGAATCAAGGTCAAGTTGTTCTTTATGAGAATGATACAATGGTATCAAAGGCTAGTCATTGTTCATGAATCCAGTGAATATACTTAGATGTAAGATTGGTGGTTAACTATTATCATAAAATATCCTATTATTCTGCTTAGGAAAGGCTTTTACATTAAAGATGGATTCTTTATTGTGCAGTAGTTCTAAACTATTTAAAGGCTTCTGGTATAATTACATTTATTGAATTATTCTTCTTCTAGTGTTATAAAGTGAAAGGGATCGAAGTATTTGGTACTAGCTCACCTAAGAAGGCCATTGGCAATGTCAGTCAAATGATATGTATGTGAGGGTATGTGTATATGTATGTGGAGTGTGGATACATGTGTTGTAGAGTTAATAGTGACCTCCAAGCATCTATTACTTTCCCTGCACTTTGCAAATGGGTAGTTAACCTTTTAAATTTTCTGATTCTGCATCATCCAATTGAATATGAATTGGTTATGTAGTATACTAGGTATTGATGTTTATTAACGAACTTATTATGCACTATACTAGGAACAGGGGTTAGAAATATAGATAAGACTCAAACTTTACCCTCAAAGGACTTATAATCTAATGCTATAAAGATAAATAATGAGACACTATAATGAAATAAAGGCAAAAGCAAAATTAAGGCAAAATTCTAGGAGAAATTTGAGGAAAAAGATTTTACAATCTAATATAAATTTTAATTTATATATTTTGTTTTTATATTACTTATGGATATTGTTTTATATCATTATGTATATTATTTTATATAAGTTTATATTTTCTGTTGCATTCCTCTTTCCATTCTCTCCTAGACAGCCAATAAACAATAAAGAATTTTTAAAATAAAATTTAAAAAATTAAAAAAGAAGAATAAAAGTTTTGTGAACCCAAGATAGAGAGGAAGGAGGTAAAGCATAGGACTTTGTGGGAAACCCATATTTTAAAAGTGTGATTCACTCAACAATGGGATAGCTAAGTGTCACCATGGATAGATGACCAGGCTTAAAATCAGGAAAACCTAAGTTCAAATCCAGACACTTACTAGCTGTGTGTCCTTAGAAAAATCATTTAATTCTGTTTGCCTCAATTCCCTCATCTGTATAATGAGTTGGAGAAGGAAATGGCAAGCCACTACAGTATCTTTGTCAAGAAAACTGAAACGATTGAATAGCAACAACAAAAAAGAAAGATGAGACTCTAGGAAAGTGGCAGCATGTTGTAAAGAAAGGAACCGCATTGTAGTGGATAGAGCACTGGACTTAGAGTCAAGAAGAGGTGGATTCAAATATTGCCTTAGACTTTGACTAGCTATTTGAACTTGAGCAAATCATGTAAATCTCTCTGGGATCCAGTTTTCTCATCAAGAAGTAGGAAAGGTCTGAATTCAAATATGACTTCAGAAACTTAATAGCTGTGTGACCCTGCTCAAGTCACTTAATTCTATTTGTTTCAGTTTCCTCATCTGCAAAATGAGCTGAAGAAGGAAATGGCAAACTACTCCTGTATCTTTTCTAAGAAAACCCCAATTGGGGTCATAAAGAATCACAAATGACTGAAAAATGACTCAGCAACAATAAGGTTTAGAGAAAGGAAACTAAAATGGTCAGTAGGATGGGAGACCACTATGTGAGAATATAAAAAAAAAAATTAAAATGAATACATCCAAAATGACTGAGACTGAAAAGATCTTATCGAAATCAATAAAATAATGAATTATGGGAATAAGGCAAACATTCACTTATTTACTCAACCATGTAATAGCAGGTAAGTTAAGAAGTCTACTTTAGGACAGATCAAGTTGGATCATAAAACTTAATGGAATTCCTTATCCTGAGGGTGATTCTGACAGAAAGTATCAATTTACTGAAATAAAAATTGAAAAAATTTATGAATAAGTCATAAATAGCTACTAACAGTCACCAAATATACCTAATTCTAGGGAAGACAATCATGCACATCTCCCTGCTTTCAGCATATCCTTAGGAACGTTCTTTGCAAAAGACACTATTGATCTGTGGATTTGATTCAAGATGAACATGTTTTATTATTATTCCATCCACCCACTATTTTGTACCGAGAAATATAGAAGCCTCTAGACTCCACCATGTTGGAGCCACTTTTCAATGAACAACTTCCATGCCCTTGATTCATCTGTTTCTTGTGTTTGTATCCCTTTTACTACTTAACACAATGCCAGCACAGAGTAAGTCTTCCTTTTTTTCTTTCTCTCTGAATCTGTCTCTTTGTCTCTGTTACTCTCTCTGTCTCTGTCTTTCTTCCTTTCTCTCTCCTCTTTGTCTCTGTCACTCTCTCTGACTCTATATCAGTGTATCTCTCTTCCTTTCTCTGTCTCTGTCTCTCTTCCTTTCTCTCTCCTCTTTGTCTGTCACTCTCTCTGTCTCTCTGTCTCTGTCTCTCTTCCTTTCTCTCTTCTCTTTCTCTTTTCTCTCCTCTTTCTCTATTTATGTCTCTATGTATTAAGGAGTCTGATTAGGAGCTCATTTTTTGCAGAAGCACAATGAGACCTGTTCAAAATCTATGTTTAAAAGCCACGATTAAATATGATTTGAAATATGTGGTTCTATGTAAGGTTAACAAAATAGAAGCACTATTTGAAGCCTCTATTAGGTAGGCCAGATATCTAGAGCCAATACACAACATTACTATTGCATGTAAAGTAGCTTTGAAAAGCCTAACTTCAGAATTTGTTGAAGTGGGCAGAAAAACTAAGAGTGAATTGCAACATCACTTCTTTCTAATATAGTAAAGTTAGTTTAAAAGGATGCAGTGTGGACCAGTAATACAAGCAAGTGTACCAGAATCAGAGAATATATTTCAAAATCTTGCTTCCAAGTTTACTATCTGACTGTGAACAAGTTACTTAGTTTCTTGAGCCTGTTTACTTTTATGAAAATGCAGCATTTAGGCTAATCCAGCTTCTTCTCTGAATAAGCTTAGGCAAAGTCATTTAAACTTTTTGACTCTCACTTTCCTCATCTGGAAAAAAGAGGAGAGTTTCTTAATTTTTTCCACTCATGATCCCTTTTCACCAAAGACATTTTTACATGACTCTGGGTATACAAATATATAAAATAGGTATATAAATCAACATTTACTGGTAATAGGTCATAATTTCATGACCCTCCCCTTCAGTTTTGCAATCCCATTATGACTCTGTCACCGAATAAGAAGCTTTGGATTAAATGGCCTCCAAGTTTCCTTTTGGCTCTAGGCCTTTGTTCTCACTGGTACTACAGTACTCTTAACTATTTCAGTTTCTGCTTTGGAGAAGGGAAGCAGGGTCCTGGGGTCAATAACACTGAAGGGATATACACAAAACCTTTTCCTTATTTAGTTTTAATAACGTAGACAAATGCATTAGATCAGTGGTATCAAACAGAAATAAAAACATGAGGGAGGGAAACATTAATCTCTACACAAGGATCTCTGTGGACCACATATTGACTTAATTTTAAAATGTATTTTTATCTATATTTTAGTTTTATTTATATTGTTATATATTTCCTAATTATATTTTAATTTGGTTCAGGCTATACTCAGTAGTGCTGTGAGCCACATGCAGGCTCTGGCTTCATTTTTGACATCTCTAGCTCAGAAACTACTTGTGACTGAAACAAAATGATGATAATATAGTCATCAGCTGAGAGAATCTCAGAAATCCTGAACATCAGGGACTCCCACAGATCATCTAGTTAGCCAGTTTCTCTGTTAGTTAATGTGTTGAAATTAGAACTTGGGTCTCTCAGATCTCACATAAGCCATTTCCCTCCCTAAATAGTATTTTAATTTAAAAAGTAAGTAATTGATTGTTTCACTTCCTTTTCCTATTTTATATGAGAGATACATTGGTTGATGATTTATAGCTCATCATTCTTTTCGGTAATGGTGATGCTTAATGCTTATGGTCTAAACTTATAATTGTAAAAAACTCCCTCTATTGATATACTATACAGCCATAACTATTCATTGACTTACTCTGAATCTACTATTTCATCTCTGTCCTTGATACTCATTGATATATAGGGTTTCTCAAAGGTCTGAGTACATTTTTAAGTTTTAAAAGTTTAAAATTTCACTAAGGTTCTTGGGACACCTTGTATATTATTCCAGTTGCTAAAATATATACACATTTCTATTCCAGAAAGAATTTTAAAACATAGCAAAATATATAAAGACAATCACTTTATTAGTTCCAGACGCTAAACATCTATTAATACAAATTACATTAACATCTTGGTTACTCTTATCACACTTTTGACTCATGTAAAATTTGAGATCATTAAAAATGCTCAGATCTTTTAAAACTGAAATTCTATTTAGGATTTCACCCTCAATTTTTATGTATAAGATTTAGGATAGAGAATATATGAGTATAAGATTTTATACTTATACCTAGGGTTTTGGGTTTTTTTTGACACTAACTTTATTGTTCTAATCTAATAAGATCTTTTTGGTATGCTGATTTAAGTGCCATCCAACATATTAATGATCCCTCAAATGTTTGTGGTGGTGTGTACATTTCATAATTATGTTATCTAAACTATTATTCCATTCCATTTTGAAAAAAAAAAAAGGTTTAATAGTGAAGGACCAAATACAATTTCTTTAGTTACTCTATTAGAGATCTACTTTCATGATAATATCAGTTAGGTTCAAAAAGTTTTTTAATTAAATAACTACTATTTTTTAGGTAATGAAGATATAAAGGCTATAGTGAAATAATCTCAGCAGTCAAGGGACTTAAAATCTTCAGGGAGTTTATAATAAGAATACAAATAAATAAGAATATTAAACAATGAATGATTATCCTTTAAATATAAACATTCAACTAGTTCCAGTTCCCTTTTATTCTATCAATATCTGACATTTTTCCATCCTGTACAAAAAATAAGATGAAACAGTATTCAAGTTCTGTGTTAAAATATAATTATATTATATCTATAGTCTTCACTAATCTATTACTGTAATAACCATATCAAAACAGCAAATGAAACTAATTTTCTATAATCCTAAGGGACCTTCCTATCTTTTGTGACTACTGCTTCTATGTCTATATGTTCAATAATCAGTCTTTTAGTAATATATCCTACTAACATATTTTCACACACACACAAAAATGAAGTCAAGTCTACTGGCTTATACTTTGTAGAGTTTATTGTCTTCTCTGTTATTGGAAATCAGAACAATATTTTCCTTCTACAATTTTGTCTTGACTTTTCTATTCTCCATAAACTTTCCATGTTTTCTTAAAATTGTTCAGAAATTACATGAATAATCCATTAGTATGCTAGAATGTAGTTCATTTGAACCTAATAATTTGAATGTTTCAAAGAAAGTTAAATGCTATATTAATCTATGTCTTCCCTTATGATGGTTTTCATATTTTTATTAGTAATGGTAATAGTGATAGTGATGGTCTACCTATAAATGTAAAAACCTCCCTCCATTACACAGACACAGCTATTTAATGACCATACTTAACCATCCTTAACCATCTGTTACCAAGATCATTCACATTGGTAGAGAAAACAGAAAAAAAGTAGTATTCATTTCTATTTTGATCCTCCAATTTTCACTAAATCTAGAGCCACACCAAAGACCCCTGATACTTGCTCTTTCTGTTTTTTACCCTCTACATTCATAATCAGCTTTCATAATTAGTTTTCTTTGCAACTGTACCCTTACCAACTCTACACTTTCTTGAACCTTCCCCATTCCTTATTCTTCAACTAAATTCTTGTTGGTTTCTTATTTCTTTATCCTATACAAAAACTAAAACACAACAAACAAAACTTCCCTTGTCCATGCAGATAAGAGTGAGTTCTCAGTGCCTTCTTCACCTACCTCTATGTCCATGGTCCAACTAGGAGAAATGTCCCTCTCTTCATTCTTTCCTGAATATGTTCCTTTCCCTCTTTTAATTTTTTTTTTAAATTTGAACATACAGACCTTTATTGTTTCTTTTTGCTTTCTCTTGGACATTTAAAAATTGTGTGAATATGAAGGAAACAACAGTCTTTTCTCCCTCTTTTGAAATATTAAAATCTTTCTCATTTTAGTCTATTAGTTTAGTAAAGGCTAAGGAAGTGATTCAAGGCCTACTACTCTCTGCTACAAAATGGTTACATGAGTTTAGAGTTACTTAAATTCTCAGTGTTCATAACAATTCTCTAAGACTTTAGATTGAAGATAAAAGTGCTGACTTAATTTGTTAGAAGGTAATTCCTCACCTAGAAGTTCCCTATGCCAATAAAATAGGTCTTTAGTTAGTTATTCAGATTTCACTAACATTCAAATTTGTTTACTTTTCTGTTTTTTTTTTTTCATCCCACATTTATGTTTCCAAGATTCTCTACATGATGATTTTCTCAACAAAAATGCTTAGAAGTCATTGGTTCCATTAAAGATTCATTTTCCCCCCTCTCTTCATTATTATAGTCAGCTATGCAAAGTGTTCTTCTGGGCCATAATTATTTTTTTTACTCATTGAAAAGCTTCTTTTCCTTTCTTGCATTTGCTGCATAATTTTGTGAAATGCTCATTATTGTTCCTTGCTACTTAAATTTTTCCTTCCCAGCTGTTTGCAGTATTTTTCTTTGCCCTAGAGGCTCTATAATTTGATCCTCCTATTTCTGAATGTGTTAACTTTGAGTTTTTTGGTTTTTTTTTGAAGGTGGTAACAATTTAAGAAATTTTTTACTTCTCTTAAAATGATCATTAAAAATCCTGGATTTCATATTTAAAAAATCATAAAATAGGCATCTGTTTTCACTTTGTTCTCTGGTTCAAAATGTCTGGAGAGTTTTTATTTATAATTTAAAAATATACTATCAAGGATTTTTAAAATTACTGTTTTTAGAGAGTGAAATAATTCTTAAACTGTATCTATGATTTTTTTCTTATTTTTAAAAGTAGATATTTCATATATTTTCATTTTTTACTGTGGTCTAATGTTTCTTCTTCCATTATTATTAAAGTTTTGAGTTCTGTTTGATCCATTCTGCTTTTCAGAGCATCAGTTACTTAGGCCAATATTTTTGCCTTCTGTTTGAATATTTATTTATTCTTCCAATTTTTCCTTAAAAGCTCCAATTTCATTCTTTTTCTTTCCCTTCAATTCTTCCTTCTTTCTTTCACTTCCTTCACTTTACTTCACAGTTTTAAAGTACTTCTTCATGCTTTTCTGGCATTCTACTTGTGATTATGTTGAAATTGTTTTGTGTTTTAGAATTTTATCCTAGGGCTCTTAACCTGTGGCATTTCTTCATTATATTAGTATTCTTCTGTTTGTTTATGTTTAGCCTCTTTCCTAGAGATGGATTTTTGCATTTTTAAAAAATTACTTTTGACTCTGCTCTTTTTGAAGTTGTTGTTATTCTAATTCAGAACTCCTTAACATTTTTTATTTGTTTTATATATCCCTTGGAAGATCAATGAAATTTATGGATCACTTATTCAAATGAGCACACAATGAAATACATAGAGTTATGAAGAAAATAAATTTTATTGAAATATCATTATTTGTGAGGACCGAGTTAGCACCCTGGATACCTTAGAATTAGCTGGAGTCAGGATAAAAAAAAGTCCTTGGTCTTTAAGAGTAGAAGGGAATTGGATGAACACAGGGTCTTCAAGACCTTCCTTCTCTTCCTCTCCCACCAAAAGTGCCTCTGGCTAGTCTTACTTTACCCCTAGTCCCTCCTACAATTCTCTGTATACACCAAACGATTGGGCCAGCACAGAATAGTGGGAAGGGACATTTTCCAAGCATATTCTAATAGAGTATTGTCCAATAAGTAAATAGCCTCAAGTACTTTGTTGTCCAAGTTCACCTACTCAGAGTTTCAGCCCTTTACATCTCCCGCTTTCTTTTGTTTTACTTCTTAGGAAGGGAGGTGAAAGCACTAAAAAGGATATGATCACATCCTCCCTGACTTCTCAAGAAGAGAGATGAAAAACACCAAACGGAAGTGGGGAGTCAAGCCAGATATTGCTAATGGATTTCTGGGCTGAAGGGTCTTATTAGAAACAGTTATGCACAAACCCATCAGCATGGGAGGTATTACACAAGCACATAGCAATAACACACAGGCTATTAGTGATGACTCTCCCCACAGCCAGTGCAGGCTCAATGTGGTGTAACAAACAGGAATTGTACATGAAAATAGTGATATTACAAACAATATGAAACAATATGGTCTTGTAAAAGATTTCCAGAAGTCCTAGAAGGAGGATATGTAAACAACAGTCACACATACGACTTCTGCAGCCAAGAAATAGTCTAAAACCAATCTATCCTCCATTGCTTCACGTGTCAGGGAATCCAATGATTCCTGCAAGTTTTTGAAGTCCTGCAACAGTCTTTTTATATGTTAGGGAATCCAATGATTCCTGAGGATTATTAAAATTTATTTTAAATAGTTCATACAACCCATGCTCTAGTAATTTACGATAGGAGCACAGGTGAGAGTGGAGAACTCCAAGCAGTTTCACTGTTTTCAGACTCAATCTGGAGTCAGATATCCAGAAAGTTTGACTGATAATAGATTTTTGACACTGTCTTCTATAGTCTTGATCTGGGACAATAAGAGTGAGATTATGGTCCTAAATGATCATATGTGGCTGAAATTCTTGTCTCTTTGTTCTACAATCCTAAAATGGATTGGCCTAACTGGGATTATGATGGACTCCAATCTCTGTCCCTTGAAAGATTGACAATGGTATTTTGAGCAGGTTCTGCTTTCATCAACAATTGTGGAGGGCATAGTCCAGCTCATTCACTATTACTTACTACACTCTTTACATTCCTTCCTAAAGCAGGAATGTAAATCCATTTAATTCCTGCCCTTCCTGAACTCATAATTAGATTTTATGAATTATAAATTCAATATTAGTTACTACTGGATAAAAGTATCCAAAAAAAAGCTAATATAATCTTAGACAACATTCATAAAAGTAAAATATTTGGATAAATGTTTTGGATTTCATTACATACTTTCTTGGTCATATTAAATTTAAAATATTATATTTAGACACTATATTCTACCTGAGATATTTGACAAACTGGGGCATGACCAGATAAAAGTGGTTGACATGGCAAGGAAAACTAGAATATATATCATATAAGAATATAATAGAGGAACTAGGAGTGTTTAGAGTGGGTAAAAAGAGATTTGAATTGATGAGGCACATACATTCTAACTGTTGGCAATTATTTGGAGAATGATAACACTAAGGAGAGATTAAATTTATTCTACTTAGTCCAAAAGGTGAGAACTAGGACATAGAAGGCAAATTTATAAAGAAGCAGCTGTACTTCATTATCTAGAAGTACTCATTTTTATTTTAATAATATTTTATTTTTCTAATACATGCAAAGGTAATTTTCAACATTCATCTTTGAAAAACCTTGTGTTTCAATTTTTTCTCCCTCTCTTCCTCTCTCTCCACTTCCCAAGAAAGCAAGTAATCTGATATTTGTTAAACATGGGCAGTTCTTCTAAACATATTTCTATATTCATCATGCTACACAAAAAATCAGATCAAAAGGGAACAGCAAAAACAAAAAGGTAAAACTACTATGCTTTGATCCACATTCAGTTTCCATAGTTCTCTTTCTGGATGTGAATGGCATTTTCCATCACAAGTCACTTCTGTTGTCTACCTCGATTTTCTCTTCTGAATACAGATCTAAAAATAGCACCTTCCTCCCATGGTTGTTGTGAAAATGAAAAGAGATGTTTACAAAGCTCTTTACCAATCTAAAAAATACTATATACATGTTAGCTGCTATCATCATCATTATCATTATCAATCATCATCCTGGATTAAGAATTGTCCCTTCTTTCTGCTGAGTTCTTTTTCACTAAGCTTAATCAAGCACAGGTTGAGTGCCTATTAGCTAAAAATATTATAAAAGGCATTCATTGCTTCAGATATACAGGGTATTCAATGATTCCTGAGAATTCCAATAGACTTGGGATAGAAAAAGCCATCCACATCTAGAGAGAAAACTATGCAGTCTGAAAATGGATTGCAGCAAAATATTTTCTCCTTTTTTGATTTTATTCTTTGCTTTATTCTTTCTTGTGTTTTTTTTTTTCATTTTTTGGTCTGATTTTTACTTGCACAACATTACAAATATGGAAATATGTTTAAAAGAATTGCATATGTTTAACCTATATCAGATCACTTGCTGTCATGAGGAGGGAGGAGTTAAGGGCGAAAGGGAGAAAAATTTGGAACAAAAAGTCTTATGAAAATAAATGTTAAAACTATCTTTACATATACTTGGAAAAAATATAATAAGTCTTTTGAAAATTTTTAAAAAGTGATTCCTGAGAACATAAGATCATTGACCTGAGAAACAAGAATCCTAGGTTCTTGTTCTGACTGTCACTAACTGTATAACAGCTTTTAACGTACACATTATTTTATTCCTCTTGTATAGGCTTTTTGGTAAACAAGGGAGCTGAACTAGACACTCATTGATGTCTCAGTTCTATTCCTGAAAACTATGCTATTCAAATAGTGGTTTCAACCCCATACAACCCCACAACAAAAAACCTTCTTGAGAACATTGTTTATTATAGTAACCTTAAAAGACTAATGATATACCCCCAAATATCTCTGACTTGTCCTTAAAAACCTGTTTTGAATGAATTTTAAGCAAAATTTCTTTCACCTTGAACATTTTTTTTGTTAAAATATAAGCATTTGCTATGAATAAGATTAGATGCTGAGTATACGTAGACAAGTAAAACAGCCTCTGCCCTTAAAGAACTTATATTCCTATGGGGCCCTCAGTCATTGGCTTAATTTTCCATGCAACTTCAGAAGGATCAGAAGTGTACCTTGTGGGCATTTTTAAAAGTTGGAATAAATTTTATTTTCAAAATCTTTCCCCACAGAACAGCAAAGCCCACAAAATAGATACATACAGTAGAGAATGTTCAGCTTCTTGGTTATCATATTGATGTATCTTTCCAATAAATTTGAAAGCTGTCTTCTTTCAGTTTTCCTAAAAGGAATGAGTCCAATATGCTAACAAGGATACAAATAAATACAATTTTAAATTTTGAAGTCTTTAAAATATTTATTTACTGTATATACAAATTTGGAACGGGTTTATCTTCTTTCTTTTATAATGCAAAGATAGTTTTCAACATTCACCCTTGCAAAACCTTGTGTTCCAAAATTTTTTCCTTCCCTCCTCTTCCCTGCCATTGCCCTAGACAGCAAATAATCCAATATAGGTTAAAATGTGTAATTCTTCTAAACATATTTAATAACATATAGATGCAGAAATATTTATCATGCTGTGCAAGAAAAATCAGATCAAGAGGGAAAAAATAAGAAAGAAAAACAAACAAATAATAACAAAAGAGGTGAAAATACCATGTAGTGATCCACTTTCAGTCTCCATAGTTATCTTTCTGGATGCGGATGGCTCTTTCCATTACAAGTCTATTAGAATTGCCTTAAATCAACTCACTGTTGAAAAGAGCCAAGTCTATCACTGTTGATCATCACATAATTGTGTTTTGCTGTATATACTGTTCTCTTGGTTCTACTTATTTCACCTAGCATCAGTTCATATAAGTCTTTCCAGGCTTTTCTGAATCAATCTACTCATCATTTCTTATAGAACAATAATATTCCAGAGCATTCATATATAATAACTTATTCAGCCATTCTCTAACTGATGGGCATTCACTCAGTTTTCAGTTTCTTGCCACTATGAAAATGACTTCTACAAACATTTTTGCACAAGTGGGTTCTTTTCCCTTTTTTATGATTTCTTTGGGATATAGATCCAGTACAGACTGCTGTAGCAGAGGGTATTTTTATAGTACTTTTATAGTCCTTTGGGCATAGTTCCAAATTGCTCTCTAGAATGATTGGATCAGTTCACAACTCTATTAGTTTTCCCACATCCCCTCCAGTATTTATCATTATTTTTCCTCATCATCTTCGCCAATCTGGGAGATATGAAGTGGTTCCTCAGAGTTATGTTAATTTGCATTTTAAAAAATCAATAGTGATTTAGAATATTTTTTTCATATGACTAGAAATGGCTTTAATTTCTTCATTTGAAAATTAGACAATTTTCATATACTTTAACTATTAGGAAAATATTTATCTTCTTTTAATTCATTTTATAGTTGTATCTGATTTTTCATGACACCATTGGGAATTTTCTTGGCAATCATCCTAGAGTGGTTTGCCATTTCCTTTTCCAGGTCATTTTACAGATGAGGGAACTAAGGCAAACAGGGGCAAGTGACCTGTCCATTGTCTCGCCAGATTTGAACTTATAGGAGCAGTCTTCCTGATTCCAAGTCCAGTGCTCTCTTCAATGGGCCACCTACCTTCCCAATTTGTCATCTTTTGCTTTGCCTGATAATAATATTTCTAAAGGTAACACAACTCATTTTGAACTATACACACACACACACACACACACACATATATATGTATATATACATGCATACATACACATATATATGTCTATATAAATACAGATAAATACATCTTCTCATCCCCATAATTACATGTCTTTTTCAACTAATATAGTTCTATTTTGTATGTTGTACAAGCAATTGTTGAGGTCATAATATAACATTTCTTTTACCAAAATTGTATATTTTCTTTGTTTTTAATCCTTTGCTCTCTTTCCAAATATTTAGACTTTAAAAAAAAAATAAAATCCAACTCTGTTTAAAAGAGGAACAGAATTAGAGTAAGCCAGAACCAGTTTCAGAAAAGAGTATTGGGGACTTTTCCAGGAATTACAGAGGTTACAATTCCAAAGCCTATTAATGTGAGTCAATAGTGGCTAGAAGGTAAGTGTTGGTTTTGACATATACTCACAAAGCAAATATGGGTAAGTTACTTAGCCTTTCAGTTTCTCAGGCAACTATAAATTATAGACAAATTGTTAACTTTCATTGGTTTAGACAGTTTTCAAATTAAAAGTTCCCTATCTTAATGAAAACATGTGTTCTGTGCCTCTACCTTAACAACAGGAACATTAATGGCAAAAATTCATTAGTATTATAGTATTGACATCTGAGGAGAATGAAATGTGTAAAAATAACAGATAGGAAATGGAGTAATCCAGGCAAGAAATGAAGGAGTTTGGGGTCACTGAGGAATTGAAATTCACCTATATTTCACAAACTGCTTAAGAAAGAAACAAATAAAAAGCTCAGCCCCTAAATCCCCTGTAGTCAGAAGCCTAATTAGAAACTCATTATATAGATGCACATTGTAAATGAATTCATGCTTCTGAGAGCATTCCTTAGCTCACTTGCTAGTGGGATTGATTGCTTTCCTATTTCTTTTCCTCAATCCTAATTTGTTATTATGTTGGGTTTGAGCTGTTCATGTGTGTATTTAAGTTCTTGAATTGGGCAGAGCTCCAACAATTTTGAGAATAGTTCTTTACATTTAATTTCTTGAACATGACTCTTATGAACCAGTATATCTGAAGTATTTTCCCTTACTATGAAAGTAAATTTACACTGAAAAAAGTGAATTCATTTTCTTTAAATGTTTTGGCCATGGAGTACTTCCTCTTCTGAGTTTTTTTAAGTCAAGAAGAATTTTTTTTGAATGTTAACTGGATAATATTCCCTATGCTAAAGCCTGGAGTCACAAAGGCAAAAACATTTTCTGTCCCCTAGAAGTTCACATTCATTTAATATAATTAATTCTCAGAGGAGAAGGAACTAGGATCTAAAGGGACCAGATAAGACATCCTGGAGAAAAGATGGTGTGTTATATTTTGTATAACAACAATAATAACTATTTATATCATTTCCTCAAACAACCCTGTGAGAATAGAGGCATTGTTAGTATACTGCTTTAAAAATAAGAAAAGTGAGATGCAAATATCCACCCAATGTCAAATATCAGTATCAGAATCAAGCTAAAATCCCTTGTCTCCTATTCTTACTATATCATGCTGACTCTCGTAGATATCTGGAAGTTTAATTAATATTTTTATAGCTGAAACTATCAAACATTTATTAACTGCTTAGTATGTGAAAAGCATTATTATGTACTTGGGAATATAAAACACAAAAATGAAACTATCCATGCTTTCAAGAAGCTTATGTTCTACTGTGATACTATATCACTAAAGAGATAAATAATTGCAAGATTATTTCAGGAGCACTATTAAAGATGTTAGAAAAGGCTTCATTATAGATGATGACATCAGAGCTGAACCTGTAAAAAAAAGGAAGAGCATGTTCAGAGGTTAAGGTGAATAGACAGTACATTCTAGATTTGGAGACATCCTGGCATGGAGGAAGTAGATGAAATGGCAAGTTTATGAATGGCTAGTAAACCAATTTGACACATATTTAGAATTAATTAAGTCTAGTAATATGGGAAAAAAAAATCCTGGAATGATCTATTGGGACACAATTATGAAATGTTTTAAAACCAGGATGAGGAGTCTATTTTAGAGGCAATGGGGAGCCACTGAATATTTCTGAAGGACTGTTATAGTCAGACCTGTATCTTCAGACAATTATTCTTGGTGGTGAAGAAGAAAGACTGGAAACATAGAGATCAGTTAAAAAATTATTGGAAACAAGTAGAAAGAGTAGGGATCTGAATTAAGCTAGTGGTCATGAGAGTGGACAATAAAGGATAAATCACATTCAGGAAGAATCAATATGACAGACACTGTTTACATTCCAAGAGACTGAGTAGCGAGTATGGGAAGAGAGGAATTGGGAGCAATTACAGGTAATTTTTTCTAGGAACTTTGCACTATAAGAGAGGAAAGATTTAGGACAAAACCTTGTGGAAATAGCAAGGTCAAGTAAAAGCTTATTAAAGATGAGGAAGACCTGAGCATGTTTGCAAAGAATCAGTAAATAAGGAAATATTGGAGACAAATGAGAGAATGACCAATGGGGCAAACTCCCAATGGAAATAGGAGAGGCTAGGTTCAAAGTCACAAAGAGAGGAGCTGCACAATTTTATTCACATTACTAAATAAAAAAAAAATTAGATGAAAACAGTAAGAAAAATGCAATAAATGATAATAAAACTACCAGTTGCCTGGAATATATTTTATATTTTCATCTGCCCAAGTAAAGATTTTCCATTCTAAATAATTCATCAGTTGGTATCCATTTATATACTAAGTAGAGGAGATTCTCTTGTCACAGTGGCCATATTTCTTCATCTTTTAGTCAAAAAATTATAAAAAAATCTATTATTGGATCCTAATTTTATTTATAGTTTCTGAAACTTCCAAATCCAAAAGGATATCATTTTGTGAGACTTGCACATAATAGCTTTTCAAAACTGATCATTCATGCATAGAGACATGAATTAAGGAAAAATGCACTTATTAGTAACTTCCTTTGTGACAAGCACTGTACTAACCATAGTAGATACACATAATAAAAGTGAGATTGTCTCTGCTCTCAGGCTTTCCACCCTGTAATTAGGGAGACAACTTATTTAAAAGAATTCATCTGCAGGCTGATGATGAAGCACAGGAGTCATAGTAGTATAATGAGAGGGTGAATGTCAAAGCCCAGAAGTCCTTAAGGATGTGAAAAGGAAATGATATCAGAAGATGAAAAGTGGAATAAAGATTTAACCTAAGTAAGCCAATGAGCCCTTAACCATTTTATCTGGAATACAAAGTAATCAGAAGAATTTATAGCAACATTTCTTTGGGGTTCTTGAGCTCAGAGATAGCTTATTCATCAATTGGAATACTTAAACATTTATTTTTTCCCCATGTTCAGTCTATTCATTCTAAAAGAATTGTGTTTTATAGATTGGAGCTCTACTATGTTGACAAGCAGTTGACTGGGCAAATAAAATGAATATGGAAATAGACAAATACATTTTATTATAAAGTAATAATATAAACTTTACATTAACATATTTTGATATGTAACATATAATTATTTTTTATTTACACAAAACTTTTTAAAATATAGAAGTCATTTTAAGCTCAGGTTTGTAAAAAAACAAAAATACCTCTAGGAAATCATGAATTTGATCTGTGGATCATGGTTTTCCAACCCCTGATATAAAGTGTTAGGGTCCAAAAGTTGGAATTGAAGCTAATGATTTAGCCTCTGATTGTTTCAGACATTATAGTAACTCTATTTGCAGAAATATATCAAAATAAAAAATGCTAATTTATAGTATTTTAATGAAAACATAATACACAATATAATACGGATTTATTTAATATGTATTGATCATAAAGGTAGCTACCCACCAGTTTTTGACTTTGATGTCGGCATGGTTTTTCTACTATGAGATCATTTGAAAGTTCAACATGTTGGTATGTAATTAAAACAACCCATGTAAGACTTAAGTTTTCAATAGAATTTTCTTGAAAAGAATAAAAGCTTAATGCTTTTATTATAGCTTAGTATTGATAATATAATACAATAGAAAATGTTCTGGACTAAAAGTCCTAGGTTCATTTCTTTTTAAAAATAAAATCCACCAATAAATAGTTATTAAATTGTTACTATAGGTAATAACCGAGCTTGGCATAAGAGAGACAAGAAGTACACATATAAATGAATATACCAAAACATCCATAGGACAAGTCTAGATGTATACATATATACAAAAATCATACAAATATATGCATAATGTGAGTATACTTGCATAAGCAGATGTGGACATGTATGTATATAAAATATTTGTGCATATATCAGCATGTGTGAATATACATGTGCATATATGAATATGTATGTATATGTGTATGCAATGCATTTTTGAGGCAAAATACACAAATAGGGTCTCAGAAATGGCCTCCTTAGAGCTGCCTGTGATCTTGATGCCCTGAGGGAATCATGTTGTAGAATCACCATTGTCATCTACTAAGCATTTGTAATATTTTCACATAAGTAGTGGGACTTCTAAATGATGCTCACATTGCATATATAACATTTGCTTAATGTCCATGTTTTTGTAATTTCCTAAGATTAGATTACTTGGAACCCAAAATGATATAGAAGCATGTCATAAAGGAAAGAGCCTTGACTTTAAGTGCTTTTATCTTTCTTTGACAACCAAGTCATTGTGTGACCTTGAACAATTTAATTTCCTTCTCAGAGCTTCATTTTTTTCACCTTTTACCAAGGACTTGGAGTACACACTCATACACATAGACACACAAATATACATATTTATATATATATACACACACATACAGAGACATACACATATGTGTACATGTTTATGTATATCCTCTGTGAGGATTTTCTTGACATTCTATCTGGTTGTTTTACATTTCCTTACTTCATTTTAACAAAATATTATGTTTAAGTCCTAAAGAGTTTGAATAATTTGTCTAAGGTGACACACTATTAAGTATGAGAGTCAGGTTTCAAGCCCAAAGCTCCCATAGTCCATATTCAGCTTGCTTCTTTCCTCCCTCCCTTCCTTCATTCCCCTCTCCCTTCTTATTGTTTCCTTCCCTTCATGTTTCCTCCCTCCCTCCCTCTTCCTTTCTTACTCCTTCCTTTATTTTTATATAATAGCCATTTCTAGATATATTGACCCATTCACCATCCTGTCATTCTCTGTAATGAAGAAAAACAGCTAAGCAAAACTAAAGCAGCCTAGCAATAGTATTACACCATTTCACAATGAGTCCCCCATTCTCCACTAAAAAGAGGGAATTGTAATTCCTAGATTTTAAAATACTTACTTGGCTACTTTTAGAATAATCTCATTACTGAGAGTGTTGCCTTCATAACGCGAGTATTACTTTCCATTCTGTGAGCATCTCTTCTCCCATATCCTGTAAATCTTCACAAAGGAGCCATGTAATAAGCTGGAGGCTTATCTTAGTATCTTTCATGATCTCAAGTGTCTAGACTAAGACTTAGGCAATCAACCTTTTGTTGATCCTTCAACACCTTATTGTGTATGGAAGTGACTCTAAGTTTTTGAAAGGTATACCATCAAAAAGTAGGCTCTGATGAGTAGAAGAGTTTTGGGTATGGTTCCAAGTGAACATTCTCTTCTGTACCATATTGCCCCTCTTGACAACTGTAAGCTATCCTAGAGTTTTATTTATTATGGATCCATCTCTCTGGTTCACATTTTCTTCTCTGTAAAATATGTTTTATTTCTGTAAAATGTGTTTATTTCTGGAAAATGTGTTTTATTTCTGGAAAATATATTTATTCTCCGTAAAATGTTTGTTAGATGGGATCTGAAATTTTGTCTAGCTCTGTGATTCTTCAGATACGAAAATGGACAACATGGATGTTGTAGTAATATCAAAATCATAAAAATAACTTACTTGGTGATTATCAGTTTATTTCCAGGAACCAATGGTACCCTCTACTTTGTGATTTCTGTGTCAATAAGAAATAGAGATGAGGTTAAAAAAAAAGAAAGAAAATGACGAATTTGGAGTCAGCAAGTCTGGGTATGATTAGGAATTCTTAAGAGATATGTCTTTTATTCCTATTATCCCTAAAGGAAATTACTTTGTATGTTTATAGTTGTAGTTAATAGTAAATCTTACATTGGGCCAAGTTCACTTATTTTTAATAATTTAGTCTTTAGTTACTTTATGCAGACTGATTTATCTAAATGTGCATAATTTTTTAAAAAGATCAATTGAATGTGACTTTATATAAGTATATTTATAAAAATGCCACTGCACATAGAGACAGTTTACAAGCCATAGTCAGATATAGACGATGATTCGTAAAATGAAACCCAAGACCTATCTGAATCTGGGCCAAACTCTGATTAAGTTTGATTCAGTTAACATTTTTGTCCTGGACAGAAATAGTCTGTGCTATGGACTAGTATATAAATTTCCACAGATGTTATAATGGCAACAGTTAGAAAGGATTTTAGAGGTCATCCTACCCAACACTTTATTGATCTTTATAAGAGCTGTGGTATGAACAGCCTCCCTTTCTCTTTTCTCTGACAGAGGAAAAATCTGGAAAGTCAATGCCTGATTTTATATTCTTACTTTTCTTGGTCAATTTAGTTTATATCTAGATTTAAATTTACTGGTCCCGCATCTGGATTATGCTCTCAGTACCAGAACCGATTGTATATCAGGACATAGATAAAGATCTTAGATTGCTGCTGATCCACTCAAGGTGCTTAAGGTTTTCTGACTCCCCCTGCCACTCTCAGAATTCCTGGTCACCTCAAAATTCCAAGTAATAATGAGTAGGGTCTCTTAAGTGTTAAATCAGGGGTTCTCAAACTTTGGCCTGTGGACCAGATGCGGCCTGCAGAAGACATTTATGTGGCCTGCTGGGTTATGGCAAATGGGCCGAGGGGCGGAGACAGAGTGTGAGGTTTTGTTTTTACTAAAGTCCGGCCCTCCCACAATCTGAGGGACAATGAACTGACCCCTATTTAAAAAGTTTGAGGACCACTGTTAAATGTTATAGTTGTTAAAGCTGTACTTGTCCTATGGTATGAGGCACAGCCAAGCCAACATTTTGAAAGGAACAAATCTGTATTTAGCAACCTGTTTTTTTTTCCTCTGGCTACATAGCACTGTCCCTAGTGTACCCATCCAAGAGTACCCTTCTCCTCTTTCCAGCTCATCCTCTTCAGTACTCCATGTATTGAAGTTAGAGATAGGAACTAGACCTATGCCTTTACTGGAGTAGGGAGCTATTAGACAAAGAAACTTTGTGTACTTATATATAGGTCGGCACCTTTTCTGCAATTTTAGAATCCTACAGAGTTGCCCAGAGTACTGAGAGGTTAAATTATTTAGTCAAACAATGTGTGTCAGAGTTAGTACTTGAATTCTAGTCTTCCTGATTCATAATCCATCTCTTTATCTCATACCTTACATAATAAAATTATCTTTCATTTTCTCCCTTCTTTCTCTCTAGATGAGAGTTCTCAGTTATTCAGAGTAGTTCAGCTAGGAAAGTAAGTTATAGATGCCTAGAGTAGAGTTTGTTTGAAAAAAGGAATGAAAGATTCTGAGTTAGTTATGGGCTATGGTTTCCAAAAATGCTCATGTGATCTAGATTTTTTTTTTTTAGGAAAAATTATGTCCAAAGTGAGGGAAGCAGTGATTCTGATATACCTTACTCTGGACAAATTAGATTCCAAACAACATTTCAGTTGCAGAAATTGATATGAGGATTAGTTGAAGGAATTTAGGATATTTGATCCAGAAAGTGAGTTAATGAAGGAATTAATGAATGAAAAGGTTTTAGTCTAACAGGAACATGCAAAATATAGAACAAAGCCAAGGAGGAATATTTTGGTGTAAGGAGTCAGTGATATTGTGAGTAAAGCTATAAAGCAGTTGATTTGTTGTACACTTTCCAGAAGCAATGATAGTGTTAATTAGCTTATTCTTCCCTTTTTAAAGAAAGGGGTACAGAAGCAGTGACTAGAGAGATGGTAAGATGTTCCAGAAGGATGGAAATGAAATGGGCTAAGACTGGCAAGTTAGAGGAGGTTGTCTTAATGCTCAGCAGTTACTATAGTATCTGGTTCATACTAGACACTCAATAAATGTTTATTAATTTATTGGTTAAGGGAGCTTGTATTAACTTACTAATCAAAGTGGTTCAGTCCCAGGATATGGTTCCAAAACTGAATAGATTAATTTTTCCAAGAAGGGATGAGTGTGTCTGCCTGAGTGCATGCATGTATTGTGTGTGTGTGCATGTGTGCATGTGTACATGCATCTGTGCATGGGGATAGAATGGAGAATGGAGAAGGAGGTCTTTATTAGATGTTCTTCAAAATATAGAGAGGGAGAGAGTAATAACAAAATTGGCAAGATGTTCAGGTGAAGGGTGATCTACATTCCTATGTGGCCTCAAACATTTACTAGTTTATGACCATGGGCAAACTGGTGAATCTCTGGTTTCCCATCTGTCAAATAGTGGATAGAGAAATGGCTTTCAAGTCAGGAAGACCTGAATTCAAATCCTGCCTTTGACACACATGAGCTGTGAGACCCTGGGCAAATCGCTTAAGTTTTTATTGTTCTAGTCAATAATCTAAAACTATAAATTACATAAAAGCTCCTGACTCACCAGCTTGGATTTTATTCCAGGCTTTCCTTCATTTCTATACTAATAAAGTCACAGGTCTGGTCTCTAACTGGACTCAGTTAAATATTTGTTTCAATTAAAATTCTCTCCTCTCTCTGTCTCTCTGTCTCTGTTTTCCTGTCTCTCTCTCTCTTCCCCTTCCTTTCTCTTTCTTCTTCCCCTCCTCCTCTCTCTTTCTTCTTCTTTCTTTCTTTCTCCCTTCTTTTCTTCCTATGCCCTTCCCTCCCTCTAAACACACTGATAGTATATCACAGAACCTTTTCCTACAGTTTCTCTCCATGTCTGTCTTGACATATATTAAGTATGTCTTTTGTTAATTTAGCATCTGTTAATATATAGCACCATCCATTTTCTTTGACTATTGTCAACACCTCTAATCAAGACAGAATCCCTTAATTAAAACCCAATAGCCTAGAGTACAGAAATGTACACAGAAGCATAATATATTTACTAATTGATCCACATTTTGTAGATAGCAGCAGCTGTTTGGATAGCATGTGTTTTATTTCTTTTTTTTTCTCTTTAGTTTCTGTTTTATTAAGTACCATAAGTCTCTGTAACTATATGTAGCTAGGTGACTTTTGACATTTAGATTTCTCAGTAATTCTTAACCAAGGAGCTATTCATGGTATGAAACTAAGTGCATCAGCCTAAATCTTTGTGCCATTCTTGGACTAGTCTTTTGTTTTCTGCTATGCCATTGCTGTTGCTTGTTCAAACTTTGTCTTCCTCATTTTGATTTCTCATTATAATAGCTACCTGCCCTTTTCTCTTTGTTTATTTCTGACTATTTCCAAATTAATCACTTCCCCTAAGTGGAGTGTGAGTTCCGTGAGAGCTGAATTTATCTCATTTAAAAAAAAAATGTACCCCCTAAAACTCAGCGCAGTGCTTTGTATATAGTAAGTGCTTAATAAATGTTTTTTTTAATTCATTCATCTGACCTAATAGAATTTTATATGACAAATTATATGTTACTCGATATTCTTGATCAGAGATATCCAAAGTGGGAGCCATGTATGACCCCAGAGGAGTGTAAGGAACCATTTTGAGGGTGGGAATTTGATCTTGTTCTCTCAGAAATAATCAATTGTAGCACTGTCTCTAACACAATCAAGTCATTCTTTCTGCCATTAGAATTCAACAATTTCCCCCCCCCCCACCTTTTACTCTTTTCCATTGACTCTTCATTATAGTAATAGCTTAACCAAGATACAGCTGCCCCTATCTTTCAAATAGTTTCTTTATACCTTGACCCCCAAGAATATTGTCTGGATGCTCCTCACTCTTTCTCACTGCAAATATCGCATCAGTTGTAAAATTTTGTTATTTTTATATCTATAACATTTTTCTCCTCTATATTCACACAATCAACACCCCAGTTTAGATTCTCATCCCCTATTCCCTGGACTATTTCAATCTTTTTCTTATTTCCTTCCTTGCACTGTGGCTTAAAATCTGCCAGAATCATATATAGCTTTATCATTTTCACATTATGTGAAAGGCTCAGGACCCACAGTGGGGACAGTGCAGCACTAGTTTCCATCCCGTATTTGACAAGGTCAGGCTTCATTATTGAGCAGTCAATAGCAATTGGCTTTTAAAGAACCACTACTCCTCTCTATTGTGGTAGACTTTAGGACCCATTATGCTACCATCTGTCCTAATGTCATATTTAAAGGACTGTAGGTGGGTAATGTAATCCTGACATGTGAGGTGAATAATGATTGATAGTCAAATTATGGGAGGGAAATGGCATTACATGTTGAACTATGCTTGATAACCACATGACTTTCAAAGGGTGAGAGAAAGGAAGTTTCTATTCAGTAAAATAAAAAAGCCAAGATGAAAAAGTAGCTGTTCATGTATAGGGAAATGAGGCAAGGAATCTTTGAAGCTAACAATTCTTAGACATTATAGCCTCTGGCAATTTTAAGATAGGTAAGAAAATCACTGGCTGGTATTTGGATGTCTTCCATCAATACTTGTATCACAAAAATAATTATGAATATATGGTCCAACTTTCATCCATAATCACAGTTATCTGTATCATCATCTATACTAAAACATTGTGAGTTTCAAATGCATTATAATGGATGCTATCAAAATGTGTCCCCAGCGGGATTCAATAAGAGAAAATTCTTCCCATGAAAACTCTTTTAGATTTCACTTTTTAACAAGACAGATAATCCAGTTAGCAATACTAGGCTTGAACTTTATGATCAGAACTAACTTCAACAATCAATGACAGCTGTCAGGTTTTAAATAGCAATACTCTTTATGTAAGGAAATGAAAACTTCAGTGGTTATATCATGGAAAACTATAGTCGGTGCCTCCCATAATTAAAAAGTATCTGCAGTGACTGAATATTGGTAGAAAAGAATTGGAAGAAATGATTCTTTAGCAGGAATTTTAACCAAGCTAAGAAGATATTGAAAGCTAATCAGATACTGATAGACAGTATACAGTTAGTTATCAAGATTTTTTTGCTATGAAAACATTGGAGATTTTCAATATGAGAGATCTAAAATTAGAAGGGATCTTAGAGGCCATTTAGTCTTTCCCCGGAATCATTTTACAGAAAAGTTAAATTATGCACCTAACATAAAATCTAGGCAGCTAAATAATATAATGATTAAATTATTGGACTTTGAATCAGGAAAACTTCATGAATTCAAACCTGGTCTTGGTATTTTCTAGGTGTATGATCTTAGGTAAATCAAGTTAACCCTGTTTACCTCAGAGTCATCTGTAAAATGGGCTGGAGAAGAAATGGTAAATCACTTCAGTATCTCTGTCAAGAAAATCCCAAATGGGGTCACAGAGAGTTGGACATGACTAAAAAATATGAAAAGAGCACTTAGGTACTAAGTAATAGAATCAGTATTTGAATATTGTCCATTGATTTCAAACATAGAACTCTTTCCACTCTGCTATAATATCTTTTCTTATAACTTAAGCCAAAATTGTTTTTGTGTACCCAGGGGAGCAAGTAATGATAATTATGATTATATCTATATTATATAAGAAATATGATATAACATCTCACAAATATTATCTCAATTGTATTAGCTTCTTAAAAGCTTCCTCATCTTCTCCTGGCATATTCTGTCTTATAAGAGTATAATGAATCAAAAAGTAGTTTTGCAATGATTACATACAAATCTGAATGTGAAGAGTGGAGATAACAATCATTGAGTACTTATGACATCAGTGAAAATCCAATATTATTTTGTTGAGAAATCTTTGTCATTAACCTTGAACTTAGGAATTACTACTACTAGATCTGATTGAATCCAACTGTCATTAACTCACCAATGACAAGCCTTATTGTAATTTTAGGATAAAAGAGCATTCTATAATATGCAGCACTCAGAAGAGAAAATATAAGTCTGCATTCATCACTTTGATTAAAAGCAACAGCACAAGTTAACTGAAAAAGAATGCTGAATTCCATTTGTTCACAATGCAGAACTATTCTGCTGTTTGACTATCCAATCGCTCATAACTTCTACATGTCATGAAACTCTGAGATGAAATAAATTGATTAAGAGTTATGTTAAAGACTAATTTTAATTGATAATTCATTTATTTTTTCTATATATTTTTACATATATTACTTATTTTACATTTGTAGAATTCTTAGTAGGCAAGAAGGGAATTTATATTCAATTCTATAGAAGAGAAAATTAAATCATAAAGGAATTAAGTGACTTGTCTGATATCATAGAGTACATCAGAGTCAGGACTAGAATCTCGTCCTCAAATAGCTTTATAAAATTCCAGAACTGGACTGGAACATACAGATCATCTGGCCCAACTAACCCATTCATTTTAGAGCTGAGAAAACAGATACACTTAAAGAGATTTGCTCACCCTCATATCTAGTTAGTGACAAAAGCTAGCACATCAACCAAACTCTCATAATATTCTTTCTACTAGATCTGATGTTCTTAACCTTGATTATATTATGGCTTTCACTGGTCATATGGTGAAGTCTATGGACCATATTTTTAGAATAATGTTTTTCAGTAATGGAAGATAATGAAAATTTTAGAATTTGGTGAAAATAAAAATGTATTTTCCCCAATTCAAAGTCATGCAATCTATCCTGTGATCTATGATCCCTTTTAAGATGTGTGAACCCCAAGTTAAGAACTATTGCTTTGGACCAATTTCTACCACTGAAGGCATGTGTCAGAAAATGAGCACTGCAGGTATAATCTCTCTGACTCTTGGTTCTGACATTGCAAAATAAAAGGGTTGAAATAGATCCTCTCCAATGCCTTTTTTAGCTCTAGATTCCATGAACTCATTAATACCTCATATTATGATTGAAATCTTATTCAGAAAGCTGACATTTAAGCTCTTATATTTTGCCCAGAGATTTTTTCATTTATACATAGGAGCATTCTATAGACAAATTTATCTATATATTATAAGGAAATAATACTGTTTTATAATTTTTACTTAAATTACTGAATCTAGTTAATGTTTTTGACAATTGTTTATTTTATTCTGTTTAAACAATATATTTTATGCTTCTCAGTTGAATAGTCCTTATGACTTGTGGTTATGATTAAGTTGTATTATTAGCAAAGTTTTTAGTCTTAAAGATGTTTAGAGATGCTTATTCACTGCCTGATTCATTCATCCATTAATTAATTCATTCAAGAAAATAATTAATCTCTTATCATTGGCAAAATACTTTGCTAGATATCTGCAAGATATTCTGGCAAGCTCAAGACTATAACAACTTAGCTATATCACCGATGTGTGTAATGTTGAGCTGTAATTATGCTTCCTTGCATTTAAAATGAAATACCCTCTTTCTCTCTATTTATAATTTACTTTATTAAACTGAAGAATTTGAAAAAGCACTTGAGTGAATATTTGAAACCTGAACTCATTCATATATTCTTGCCCAATATGATTTTTCTCTTTGTCTTTCTATAAGTCCTTCATTGGAGGATCAGTACAAATAATGAAGTCTTCTTTCTGGTTCTTTTATTTGTGGTTGTGTGCATTGTGCTTAATATTCCGATTAGCCATATTTTAAAATTCTTTTAAAATTTTTCTTTTTCCTACACAATTGATTCACTTTATTTTCTGGTAATATGTATCTTTTGTAGAATGAATTACATAAAATCTCATGTGCCTAAAAAAGTGACATCTTTGTTTGCCAAACCCAGAATAATAATGAATGTCTGATGTACTGCTAAAACTCAGAAATTTAAAATAGAAAAATACAGTGAATCTCCTACTGTTTAAAATGGTGCTAGAAATGAAAGTTATTATAATAAATGAGAAAGAGAAATTGAGGGAAAATAATTCCAGATTATTTGATGATTTACTTAGAAAAATTTAAAGTCACCTAAAATTAATTGAACAATTTCAATAAAATGTAAGGATATAAAAAATTTACACAAACCCTCAGAATTTATGTATATTATGAACAAAACCTATCAAGAACAGATAGAGAAATTCAATTCATCATAACTACAGAACTGGCATGAAGGAAGTATGTTACAGTAGAAGGTGCAGTGGATTTGGAATTAGAGCACTTGGGATCAAATCCCGTTTCTACCACTTATTAGTGTGTGACTTTAGACAAGTCACTTACCTCCCAGCTATTGGCTTATAACTTTATAAAATAAATTGGTTTGCCTACATGGCTTTTAGGTTCCTTCTGATTCTATTCATGTGAAAGCATTTCTAATAGATAAGGGAAATTCTATGTAATTCAATAAATACATTTATATTTATATATCACTTTATTTAAAAAAATTTAAAATGTATCATATCATCTGAACTGATCATTACAACAACCTACTGATATATTATTGTGTAATTGGCATTATCATTTTACAAATTAATAAACTGAGGCTTGACTAGGTGATTATAAATTATCCATGATCATACTTAAATGGCTTAGTTAGGACTGAAGTCCAAGTCTGCTAACTTTAGACTGATTGTTTTGCCAGCATTTCCTCATGGCTCCTTACATATATCAATTTATTTGTCTCTTGCATAAGTAATTGAAAATAATTCAATTGTCCAGCCATTTATGTTATTTCACTAATAATGTGACAAAGAAAACCTGAGGAAAGAGAATCAAGTGAGTGAATATTTAAGTCCAATAATATTATTCATAATAATGGATTTGTAAAGTTTCCTTGAAAGAATTCCTCACTCAGACAGTAGCTAACATTTCTTAACTGAACATATTTATTAGACTTGGGCTGCAAATTAACTTTCCCTTAAATTAAAGACTTAGATTGAGTCATATTCCATTGCTGACTGGCAGTCTCCATTCAAAGCTTGGGGAAAGGAAGAGATGTAGAATGCCCAGGGGATGTATTATTTCCCTGCTTTTTATTTTGTAAAAAGTGAACCATTCTTTAAATACCTTCCATGTTCTTTAAGACTTTCTATAGTCCCTTTATTCCCTCAGAGAGCATCGACGACATCTCTTTCCTAATTCTTCTCTGCTTGGAGAATAGTGCTGTTTTGATTTTTCATATTTTATATTCCTCTGCATTCCAGAATAGAGGAGATTGCTATAGTATAATTCACATTAACTGTACTTTAATAAATTTCCTGTAGTAATTTGTAGGTGAAATAAATGAGACCCAGAGGGATTAACTTGTATCTGCTTATACAGTTATTAGATACCTGAACCAGTATTGAAATCCAAGCAACTCAACTGTAAATTAACATGACAAATGCAATTAAAATGTGTCATTATATTCTGGAAAACTTTGAATTTTCCAAATGAAAACTATTTTCCCCAGTCCTTTCCATGGTCTTTTATATAAGATTCTTTGTAGTTTTCTTTTTGAATTTTGATATAAAATTTGTAATCCATTAATTCATCAAGTGAAATATCTCAATCTAGTAGAGTGTGGCTTTATTTTTCTCTAAGAAGAAATTATTCCTATAGGTAAGTATGACCCAATAATAAAAAAGAATAAAACTTGCCTCTACCACCATGGCCATGTTCATTTTCTTGTAAAAAAAGGTAAACTGTGACTCAGTATTTCAGTCAGCTAATAAACATTTTAAGTATTTACTATGTAAGAGGCATTTTCATTTTGCTAAGTGCTGTGGGAAAAAAAAGGCAAGAGACACCTGACTCAAAAAGTTCATAGTTGAGAATCATGATATAATATACAAACAACCATCCAAAAAGGTATGAGATAAATTGGACATAATCAATAAAGGAAAATTCATTGTTCAGTTGTTTTTTGCTTATGTCCCAATCTTTATAACCCCTTTTAAGCTTTTCTTGTCAAGGTTATTGGAGTGGTTTGCCATTTCATTCTCCAACTCATTTAACAGATGAGAAACTGAGGCAAATGGGGGGTTAATGGCTTGCCTATTTAAGGTCACCCAACTAGTTAGTGTCTAAGGTTAGATTTGAACTCAGGAAGGGAAATCTAGGCAATCTACCCACTATGCCACTTAGTGGCACCAAGAAGGAAAGGCACCCCTTCTAACTTTTTGCTTTTAAAATTTATCTCCAAAAGCAGAAACAAATGAAAAAGAAAAACAGAAAAGGTAATATCAGAAAGGGGTGGAGTAGAATATAATGAAAGGGATTTCTTTTGTGAATTAGAAGGCAGGTTAAATTAATCTGTTTTCTGAGCAATGGAGAAACCAGGTATTTGTAGTATTTTTTTAAAAATAATTCTTTCTGTATTTCAGACTAAGGGAAGGAACATTAGCTAGATAGGTATATAATTATTTAAAAGTTTGGATAGAACCTCATGCTCCTTAAAACCCATCTGAGATTATGAAAGTAATAAATGAATTCTCTTCAGAGCTGATCAGGTAGGCAAATCCTAACTAGGAATGTGTTTAAGTGTAGAAGATTCCTATTCTCTCTTGGGGTCAGATAAGTGAAAAAAATGATGTAAAATGTACTACAAATGTTGAGAGAATCATGGTGACCAAGCTAAGCTAATGAAATTTTACTTAGGAAATACCTTAGTGAGTTTAGGTATCATGTATCATGTGCTGGGTGGTTTTCATTTAAATATGATTTGGATTATCCCCAGTTCTATAGCTGATATTTCTTTATACTTCCACTTTCATTTGTAAGACTGTAGAAAATATTTTCTTGTGGTCAATCATGTATATATTAGCATGAGTAAAAAGTGAAAGACACTGGTGGTCAGGAATATAGGAGAAACATAATTCTGTGCCTTGGAATTTGGAATATTATGTTATTATGGATAAAAGAAAAGTTATTAATAATTTTGTTGAATATAATTCATATTTCCTCATATATATAGTGTAGAAAGTATAATACTTGCAAAATAAAGAAAATTTACCTATTAGACTTACATGAAAACCTCAAAACCTATCAGACCTTGAACTCACAAAGAATTTCAAAAAAACATCTGTTCTTATTTAAGGAAATCTGTATCTACATCTTTCAAATCTCTGGTATTTGCTAATTTAAACATTCAGTGTTTTGTCATTCTTCAAAGCAAATAATTCTGTTGTGTGACAGGAAAACCAAAATGGTATAGTCACTTAAAGCACTGATTTTGTGTAATAACTCCTAACTCCATTTCCTTCTCCAATCTGGTATTCATTTTGCTCTGATGTGCTGAAAAGTCTTCAGCAAATTTCTTTTGCTTATTCATGGAATCATATAGTTAGAGCTGAGAAGTCCTCTCATAAATCATCTAGAAAAAGTGCTTAATTTATAAATTTACAAAGAAAGACCTAGCTCAAATGAAGGACTACACAGGGAGTGAGTAATGACAGTTGGGTTTGGACCCAGGTTTTCTGCCCTAAATTCAATACTTTTTCCATCATACTACTCCAGTAAGCTTTCAACTCTTCCTTGGCATTTTCAAACTCTCACAATCAAATCTAACTTATCTAATGCTACTTCCCATATACATTAAAATCCCTAAACAAACAGGACTACTCTTCTCTCCAAAAAGCACCCCATGCCTTTCCACCTCTCTACACTGGCTTAAGGTGTTTGCTTTGCCTAGAATACCCTTGCTCCTACAAATTCTCTCATATTTTTAGCTTTTAAAGCCCAACTTAAATGTGACATCCTCCATGAAGGCCATCTCATTCCAACCTCTATTTCTTAGCTCTTAGATCTAGAAGAAATATCAGTTGAAAAGTAGTCCAGTACCTTCCTTTACAAAGGAGGGAATTGAGGCATTGGGAGGTTAATGACTCACCCAAAGACATTTAGAGAGTATCAGACTTTTACTCTAATTCCCTGATACAGTCAATGTTCCTTTACATAGCACCTTCTTTTTTTTTAAATAGTAGCTTTTTATTTTCAAAATATATGCAAAGATAATTTTTAACATTCACCCTTGCAAAACCCTGTATTCATTTTTTTTCATTCCTTTCCCCACCCCTCAGACAGCAAGCAATTCAATATATATTGAACTTGTGCAATTCTAATATACATATTTCCATACTTATGTTGTACAAAAAAAATCAAATCAAAACTGAAAACAAAAAGAGAAAGAAAATAAAAAAAGCAAAGAACAAAAAAGGTGAAAATACGGTGTTGCGATCCACATTCAGTCCCCATAGTCCTCGTTTTTGGATGAAGATGGCTCTTTCCATCACAAGAGAATTGGAACAGGCCTGAATCAACTCTTTGCTGAAAAGAGCCATGTCCCTCAGAATTGATTATCCTATAATCTTTTTGTTGCTGTGTACACTGATCTCCTGGGTCTACTCACTTCACTCAGCATCAGTTCATGTAAGTCTCTCCAGACCTCTCTGAAATCATCCTGTTGGTCATTTCTTATAGAACAATAATATTCCATAACATTCATATACCACAATTTATTCAGCCATTCTCCAATTTATGGGCATCCACTCAGTTTCCAGTTTCTGGCCACTACAAAAAGGGCTGCCACAAACATTCTGGCACATACAGGTCCCTTTCCCTCCTTTATGATCTCTTTGGGTACAGGCCCAGTAGAGACACTGCTGGATCAAAAGGTATGGACATTTTGGTAGCCCTTTGGGCATAGTTCCAAACCATAGAACTTTCTTTTACAAGTCTCTAAGGCTCTCTTTGGGCAGCTAAGTGGAACAGTGGATAAAGAACGAGGTCTCAACTCTTTTTTTCCTTAGTTTAAAACAGCCTCGAAATGTATGATCTTGGACAAGTCACTTTATTGTTTACCTCAGTTTCCTTATCTGCAAAATGAGCTAGAGTAGGAAATGATAAACCATTCCAGTACCTTTGCCAGAAAAATCCCAAATAGGGTCATGAAAAGACAGAATGACTGAAAAATACTGACCAACAATAACAACATGCTCTCGTCATGCCCACCTGATTGCATTTTTTAAGGAATTTTTTTACTTATTCACTAATCCCCTACTCCAGTTACTCCTTAGAATTCCCTTTTCTCTTTTCTTTTATGTGTTATCTTTCTCCATTACTTAGATTGTAATCTTTTGAGGAACAGGGATTGTTTTTCTTTTTCATATTTTTATCCAGGCACTTAGCTCTGTGACTGGCACATGATATATAATTAATATTTCTTTGACTTACCATTAATTGATTACTCTCTATTGTGTCTATGACTACATGAGATTCTCCAATTTATTTCAATAGTATGCAATTAGTAAAGTGATTGACACAGGATTTGGCGAAGAGTAGGTGCTTAAAAGTATTTGTTTCCTTTCTTCATTGCATTGGCTTCTGACTATATCACATAGAAAAGCTTCTTGATGGTCAGAAGTGTTTTATTTTTGTATCTTATCCTCTTGCTAATCCATACCTCCTTGAGAAAAGGTCTAAATTTTGAATCTAATCCAGGAAAACTACTTAAAAATAAGTTTAGTGATTAAACAAATGAATAAATGAACCTAAGGGAGTTAAGAAAAAAGCAAAAAAAAAAAATTTAACTGAATTTAGTCAGCATAGTTACTTGTTATAAGTCTAGGACAGAGGTTTTCTGGACATAAAACTATATCTGAATATACTGTTTGTATTCTCTTTCATCCTAACAAGTGATAAAATATCACTTAATCTTTTGTTTTTGTTTTTTGTTAAGATCTGTGATTTTATCAGTATGGGAATAAATTTGGATAGATGGGAATTATCAACTAAACAACTACCTATAATTATAAATATACTCTCGCATACATCCATGTTTTCTTTTGGCATCATAATGGGAAAACAGAATCATACAGGAAATGTTTCCTTTTTCTTCATAGCTGTCAACCATGGTAAAAACACGCAAACAAACCAAAAGCACCTGCTTAATGTTACTCAAAATGTTTATTTTTATTCTTTAATTTTTTAAGTGTTAGTGCAGATGTTACCCCTTCAATCAATCAACCAACAAACTTTTGTGAAACTCTAAATTATATGCTAAACACTATGCTAGACACTGGGAATACAAAGACAACAATAAAACACTTCCTACCTTCAAGAAACTTTTCAATGTGATATAGTCAGAAGCCAATGCAATGAAAAAAGGAAACAAATATCTTTAAGCACCTACTCTGTGCCAAGCCCTGTGTTAATCACTTTATTAATATTCCATTTGATCCTTATTACAGTCCTGGGAGGTAGATGCTATTCCCATTTTGCAACTGGGGAAACTGAGTCAGACAGAATTTAAATAATTTGCCCAGAGTCACATAGCTAAGCAAGTATTTGAGGCTAGACAAATTTGAACTCAGGTCTTCCTGACTCCAGAACCACTAAGCTAGGGAATAAAAGGGGGAATAAAATGATGACAGTAGTTCCTATTCATATATTTTAGTTGTATGTTATCTTTCCTATGAAAAATATTATCCAAATATTGTTAAGAAGTCATGTTTGCGAGTAGTGGGGGTGAGGTGGAAAGAACATTGCATATGGAGTCAACAGAGACCTGGATTCAAATCCCTAAGTGACAGTTATTGATTGTATGATCCTGGGCATGTCACTCTCTCAGCTTCAATTTCCTATAACATATGGATAATAATAGCATCTACTTCATAGGGTTGCTATGAGGACCATATGATCTAACATATATAAAGTGAGTTGAAAACTTTTTACACAGTTTATTTATTTCCCTATCTATATGTGTACAGATAGATAGATAAGATTTGTATAGTTAGATTGATAAAAGCACCTTGAAATTTTATACACACACACACACACACACACACACACACACACATTTTTCATACCTGAGAGATCAGTCACAAGCTGAATCAGATGCTATAAAATGATCATGGTCCTGTTCTCTACACTTAGACCTGCTTTGTTTCCTACTAGCTAGAGTTTCAAGTTTGAGGTCAAAGTTGAGATTTTCTCATACCTTGTAGGGTTTTTCCTTCCATTTAGGTTCTGGTGATCCTTCAAAAAAGCAACGGTGTGCTGGATCCAACTCCCACTCACTCGAGAGAGAGCTGAATATTGAATTTTTAATATGAACATATAATTCTAGGACATTGACAAGTACTACATATCAAACCTGGACTTATCTTTTTGTTAGTCTAGACTTAAGAAAGTGATGGAGCAAATGATAATAATTCAGACTGTTTAAAAGTCTGTTGTGTATATATTTCCCATTGTGGAAAGCTAGTTGTTAAACATTTATCACAATACCTCTGCTCCAAAGCCAGAATATTTTGAAGGAAAAAAAAATTTAAGAAATCTATGAGTGATCTTTCTACTTTTGAGTTATTTTGAAGAAGACAAGTGAAAATTAAGAGTCTTTACGATTCTCTTGTCTGTCTTAGAATTCAGGAACATGTGGGTAGAAAATCTCAATGGGTAATGGATGAGAAGAGGAGGCTTTGAAGTCTTTCACCAGGATCCTACTTTATATGAAGTTGTATATAATGGTGTGTGTGTGTGTGTGTGTGTGTGTGTGTGTGTGTTTGACAAAATATGAGTATGCACAGAAGTTCTCTTAGAACCAAGTGAGGAACATGAATAAAGATTGACTATAGTGAGAGTAGAAATATTGTTAAAAGAATTAAGATTCATAGCCTTTTAGGAAAAGGGGTTTATGGTGAATATTCTATGATCCCTGAACAAGTAGAAAATTATTAAGTTTAGGAAATTTCTCTGAGGATTTTGGTTTTGTTTAGAACCCACAATTTTACTGATTCAGGGAAATCTTGGCAAAGATTTCCTGATGTTGAATTTTGGAACCAATTGTGTGCCATGGGAAACATTGGCTAGGACTGTCCAGCATAGCATGCCTACACTAAGGAAGGTGCTGTGCTATATGAACGAAGCAGAATTGTAATATCTCAAAAAATGAGATTTGCAAATTTAGACATCTTCCACCCCAAAAGTTCATGTGGACTAATTGTGCCCAACCTGTGGGAGAGCCTTCTGAGTCCCTATTGGTCTTAGCAGCCACAGATGGACAAACTACACCTTGACTCCAATATAGTGATGTCATTTTAATCCTCTTTGAAAATGAAAGACAATGGCCACCAATACTCAACATTACAAATCACCAACTCCTCTGTATCTTTTACACTAAGAGGCTGAGTCACACATAACTGGCATGTATCAAAAAATAAAAACAAAAACACACACTTGAACTCAGATCTTTATTCCTCTAAGGCAGGCTTTTTATCTGAAATAACTTGTTGCCCTTCATTTATCCAAGGATAGGCAAAAGAAGCATGGAAGCTACTTTTGCAGTTGTAAAAATTGGTCCTTTATAGTCTGTAAAGAGGATGATTTAGAAAGACATTAGTCATTGGGGTAAATGATTCTGTGATTAAGTCTTGATTCATTTTCTGTTAGGCTAAATTTCTTTTTTTTTTAAAGAATATTTGAGTTTGATTTTTTTTTTTCATTTCTACTTACTGAATAGTGACTTTTGTTTCAAGAGTGGTTTTCATCTGAAGGTTTTGGGACACTTATAAAAGATGATTGAAAGTCTAGTGCCGTATCACTAACATCAAGACTTAACCTCTGACTTTCTCTCTTTTTCCATCATTTTCTATCCATTGTGACTAGAAGAAATATGTTTAACACTTACTTGAGTTCAGGGCTAAGGAAAGTGAATTGAAAGACAGTCTTTTCACTTTGGTGATTTATAGTCAAAGACAGGCAAACCTGCCCCAGCAGACAAAAAGGAATTATAAATACTTGAGCTTGTATTATAAAAGTATTTGACCTGTGACCAAATAGTCCCCAACTCTGCATGATTTTCATTGCCTTCTTCTTGTGGCTAAAGGGAAAAAACCCAAAACAAACAAAACTGTGGTATTATGGAATGAACACTGGATTTAAGGTCAAAGCTCATGGGATTAAACCTTTTCTCTGCTTCCTATTAATTCTGGAACCTTAGGCAAGTCACTAAAACTATATGACCCACAGTTTTCTCATCTTTCAAATGAAGGAGGTTAGGACAGATAATATACCAGGTTCCTGACAGATCATCTTATGAACTCACTGAACTTTCTTTTATTACTTGCATCACAGCTATTCATGGGATAAACTGAAGTGTTTTGCTTACCCAAACTAAATATGGTTTATCTATCCAACTTTATTACTATGGATAGTTATAATAATGAAAACATCATTATATATTTTAAAGCACTTTACATAAATTATCTTATTTGATATTCACAACACTTCTTTATGTCAAATGGTATAGATATTATTGCCTTCATTTTACAGATGGGTAAACTTATGCTAAAGAAGTTAGGTGATTTTTCCTAATCTTAAAACCAGTAATTATCAAAGGTAGATTTTGAACCTACGTTGTTGTTTTCTTCTTTTCTGACTTTGAATTCATTACTTTTTCTAGGTCCTAGTTCTCTTTCCACTCCATATGTTGGCTTTATTTTACCAATTCTGGTTTCAATAGCTGAACACATATTTGTGATTGCAGGCCTATAATAAAATGCCTTCCCCTGGGTTATGTATTTTCTCTAATGAAGGCTAACACAATCAGTACCAAACTAAACATCCCTGACCTGATGGGATAGTGTAAGACTCAATAAAGGTTGATTTTGCTGTCAGTTGAGACCTTTCTAATCTTTTTTCAAAATGACATCCTGGCAGAGGCACATGAATTGAATGTCATTTGTTTAAAAATGAGTGACAGGAGAGCCGTTCATATTGAGTTAAAGGAGTATTGAATAAATAGCCTGACCTCGAAATGTGTAAATGATGCTAAATTGGAGAGGGGACTGACACTAAGATATAAAAAGTTAAGGGACGTGGGCAGACAACTCAATAAGATGCAACACGATTGACAAGTTTTTTTTTTTTTTTTAAGTTATACGATTTGGGTTTTTTTTTCCTTCTCAAAACAGAAATTATCAAAGTAGCTTTTATATACTGAATTGTTTTAGACATGGATTGTTATAGAACAGGATTCTCAAATTTTTTCTTTCTGTCATGTATTCCTTTGGCTTTCTAGTGAAACCCATGAACTCATTAGAAAAAAAGAAAATATTTTAAATAAACCAGAATATGGAATATTAAAAATATTTTGAAATATAGTTTTTCATTTAAATTTGTGAACTATTTGAAATATATATGTGGAGTTAGGTTCATGGAATCTTACATTAGAAATCTGAAAGGATTCCAGATAAAACAAAATGAGTAAGGTAGGAAAGGGGGATTTCATACAGTGTATGTGAAGAGTGGAATTAAGGAGTATGAGGAAATGTGTTTGGAATAGAGAGAGAATGATGAAATTGATAAAGGGTCTCAAAAACTAGATTGAAATATTTGATGCAATAATGCACAACAGGAATTTCTTCTGAGTTCTTAAGCAAGAAAGTGGTGAGTTGAAATTCTATAGAAATGTAATACAACCTGCAATGCCACACATTTTGATGGTTGTGTAAAGTTCTTATGCTTTCACAAATCATTCTTTTGGATAGAGTCCAAGAGAGATCTTCATTGTATAAAATTCTGTATTATGGTAAGTTGTTTGCTACTTTAAAGTTCATTATCATGACAAATCTTTTACTTATGCATCTTATCCTATGTTTATACAAGTAGTTTTTTTAACCAATTCAGTTAGACAAACAATTCAATTCAACCAAAACTCACTTGGTATTTCCTATATGTAAGGTAATATGTTAGATTAAAAACAGAAGGAAATAATTCTTTCCCTTAAAGAGTTTACAATCTACTGAGACTGATAAAAAGTAAAATGAGGCATGCAGGCAGATAAATATAATGCAAAAGTAAGTAGTGATGAAGGCCAAGAAAACATTGAGAGGAAAAAGTGCTATTAGGAAAATTTTAGAAAGTAAAAACCCATATAACCATAGGGTGGAGATAAGGGAGGGACCAGGGAAGGCTACATGGAGATCAGCTGAACTTTTAAAGAAGATAGTCAAATGACAAGCATTTTATGAAGTACATCAAGTGTGTTAAGTCCTGTGCTAAGTGCAGGATAGTTTACTCCTTTATTTTCCTCAATTTAAAATGAAAGGCCTGGACTAGATGTTCTATGAAGTCCCTTTTAGCTTTATATCTATGACTTTAGGCATACATATATGTGTGTATGTGTATGTATATATATATATGCATATATGTATATATTATTGTTGAATCATTTCAGTTGTGTCTGATTCTTCATGACTCCATTTTGGATCTTCTTGGCAAAGATACTGGAGTGATTTGCCATTTTCTTCTCCACTTCATTTTACAGATGAGGAAATTAAGGCAAATAGGGTGATTTGCCCAGGACCACCCAGCTAGGAAGTGTCTGAGTTCAGATATGAACATAAGAAGATGAGTATTGCTAATTCCAGGCCTGGCATTCTATCTTTTATGCTACCTAGCTTCTATTTAAGGATATATACTTATATAAATTAAGATATATATAAGATGAGGATTCTGAAAGACAGAGTTAAGAAAGGAAAGCATTTCAGACATGGAATATATCCTGTGAAAATTCACAGAGTAAGAAAATGGCATCTTACATCTGAGAACAGCTTAGTACCAAGCTCAGCAAAATGCCAATTACATCATTTCCCACTGAATAGGGTCTACTGATATTGGAAAAGGAATGATTATGTTCTTCTTTTATAATGGGGAAACTTGGTCGGATGTTAAGTTATTTGCCCCAGTGAATTCTAGAGCCTGACTCTTGAAGTCTGATTTCTTAAATCAGTGCATAGTTATCCCCTTCCTCCCAAAACCATATGTGGAACTACTTCTGGTTCTTAGTGAAATGGTCATTTTCCCCTGTCTTTGATATGCCCAATTTTTGCTAAATACTGTGTGAAACAAATAAAAATAGTATGAAACATAGTCTTTGAAGAATTTATTTTTAGAGAGATAATATTTTTAAAAGCCTTAGTTTTCAATGTAAGCATTTAAATCCCTTCAAGGGATTTAGAAATTTTCCACAACAGGGGGAAAACAAAAACAAAAGCAACTGGGTTACAGTACAATAGAGTAAACAATCATATGACAGGATTATTCTTAGATTTTAATATAATCCAACATACCATATCCTCATTTCCATTCACAAATAATCTCTTCTACTTCCTAGAAGAATAATGCTTCTTCAGCAACTTTTATTATAGGCCAGAGAAGTGCTAAATGATTTTGGCTGGTACCTATCATCATTTTTAACTTGAACTAGAACGCAGGGCTTTGTATAAAGAGAAAATTAATGACTAGATGATGGACTTTTTCAGCAGAAAGACCAATTGCCCTATCTGATGTTTGCTCCTTTTACAGAGTCTAAACTCCCTAAATGGTAACACAGGCTTTTCAAATAAAAAGAGTTGGACTTTGTGGATAATGTGATAACTTTGAAGGCTATAGTAAGTTGTAGAGGTTTCAGATTATTTTTATAATTCAACAAAGCTAAAGACGATGTTTATTTTTAGAAGAATAAAATTAGTAAATATCCCTTTGTTCCTATGCAAATTCAAGAGAAAAGGAAAGAAATGAGATTCAGATGTGCCTTAAAAACAAAATAAAAAACTTCAAATAAACAAAAAAGGAACCGAAATAAATTGAAGAACATGATGATTTCCAAATAATGATAGCATAAGCGTCAATATAGAATAATAGTTTGTCCCTCACAGTGGCACCAAAGGACATTTTGTGGATGATTGTCTCCTTTGTAGTAATTTCAGAAATTTCAGAAAATTAAACATTTTATCCATTAACATCACCGTTATCCTTATTATACTTCTGTGGAACTCAGAGCCACTCACTTAACCTATCTGAGCATTAATTTTTTTCTCTGTAAAATAGTAATGAGGCTGTTAGTACCTACTTACGGGGATCAAATGAGATAATGCCTATAAGTAATAATGATACCTTAAGTTCCGAATAACAATCTAAAACATATCTATTTTATACAGGTATGTATATTCTTGTTATATATATATATATACATATATATATGTATATATATATATATAAATCTATATCTGTATATATATATATATGTGTGTGTGTGTGTGTGTGTGTGCAGTGCTACTATATGCATGATATACTTAGCACTAAGAACAGATTAAGTGCTACATGATAGAAGTTCTTATGTCACTTATGGAATGAACATTTTTAAAATCTTCAATCAATAAACATTAATTTATTGGATTTGAATATTGAATTAAATATTGAAATTGAATTTAATTTACTGAACATCTATTAAGTTCCAGGCATTATGATACATTTGGAGGATACAAAGTCAAAAATGAATAGTCCCTACCCTCAAGAATTTTTATATATTAATGAAAAAGCATACATATGTATTGTGTATATGTGTGTGTGTGTGTGTGTGTATAAAACAAAGCATATATAGAATATATAGAAACTAATTTTGAAGAACAGAGTAAAAGAAGGCATCAAGGAAATATGATTGAAGAAATAAGAAAAAGACATGACAAATATGAAAATATGTTCTACAGTATTGTACATGTGTAACCTACACCAGATTGATTGCTTGCTGTTGGGGAAGGAGGAGATGAGAAAGGGAGAAAAAATTTGGAAAACAAAATTTTACAAAAAAATAAATATTGAAAGCTAATTTTATATTTATTTGGAAAAATAAAATACTATTGAAAAAAAGGAAACAAGATAACCTGGTTATATGGTAAAATCTAGAGATGACAAGTGAAAGTTAGACTGCTCTATGTCAGGAGAAAACAATATGATGATTTAAAAAGTTCAATAAAAATAATTTTTGGTAATTTAATCATTTTATTAATAAGGCCAACATGTCAATAGGATGGTCATTTGGCTGTCTCTCTTACACCAAAGAGCCTCATGATAGTGGGCTTACAATTTATATATCTTTCAAAGAGTAGTTGTTCCTGAGGGGTGGTAATCAACTATGATTGGATAACCCAAAAGAAGGTGAGGTATTTTAAAATGAGAGTCTTGGAGTACATGCCTTAGATCTCCCAATCTTGTTCAAAGAAATATAAATGTCCATAATTACCTGTTTTGACAAAATGGAGAATCAACATCTTCCCAGACCTGTCTGAGCAAACACAATGAGCAGGGATACACTTATTAGCCCAAATTAGGATCTCTTTTATAGTCTGATTAGATCTTGAAGACCTGAGTAAATCTTTTGGAAAAAATTCCCTCTCCTGATTGGTTTCTGGATGAAGAAGTAGAAATGATGAAAAATCTTGGTTTTGATACAATATCTAATTACCAAATATGAGAGAAATACACATTTCTTATACAAAGTTCTCCAAGACTTTTGTTAAACCAATCTTTTTTGGCAAATTTATAATTAATCAGTGATATAGAATTAGAACTCAGGAGAGAGATGAGATGGATATGGATATCTAGATCTGGGAGTTTTCCAAAGAGAGATAATGATTAAGCTGTTAGTGAAGCATCGATAAAATTGATATATAATAATAAGAAAGGAGCATTGACGACAGAGTTTTGGGAGTATACTCATTTTTAGGGGACATGATACAAATGATGATCCAGTAAAGAATGCTGAGAAGTAGCAATTATACAGTAATACTGTGTGAAAATCCAGGAGAGAAGATGGAGAATGAAAATAAATTGGAATAGAAAGAGAGACTTATGGCAGGTAGACCAGTTAGTAGACTATTATAAACCTGTAGATAAGAGAGGATGAAGACATGAATTAAGTAGTTGTTTTTCCTTTATTTTTTGAAGGGGACCATGACCTTAAGGAGGTGATGCCATGATATGAAAGTGAATTGGATTTAAGTAAAGGAGGGCTGGACAAGGTACAAGAGAAGCTATAAAGGAAGAAAAGACATCATTTGGTGCCTGGTTGGATATGTAGGATGAGGAAAAGTGAGAAATGGGAAATAACGTTAAGATTAAAACTTTGGAGACTGAGAAGATTTTGGTAGAAATTAAAGAGAAAAATAATTTCCTTGCTGCATTAAGGACCCAGTTGTAGTTAGGCTCACTTCCTTATGTGTACTGTTTGTTACCTTCTACTAGAATATAAAATCTTTCATGACACAAACTCTCCTTTTATTTGCAATATATGTTTAACACTTTTTGCATTGTTTGCCACAGAGTACACACATAATAAATGGTTTTTTTTAAATATAAATTTGTAGAGGACTTGATCAGCAAAATTAGTTGGAGTTTGTGTTTACTCAAGCATGGAAATAAAATATTTGTGAGTATGCTGAGATCAAGGTTAAGGTCATCTCAATGTGTCTGTGTAGTTATGTTTAGGTGAAGAAAGGAAGTTTTAGGAATTGGGAAATTGGGATGGGAGAGAATATTTGAGACCTTCACTATGCATAAACATGGATTGAGGATGAAGAGGAAAGCTGTAAGCCAAATACTAAACTCCTTGGGAAAAGAAGGGGAAAGATCCTTTTGTGGTTATATGACATTTCACTCATTAATTCACTTGCATCAATCCTTAAAATAATTAAATCTAAAGCTTACTCAAGTTTGAACTACAACCAACTCTGTGGCTGTCCCTCTATTGAAAACAGGAACATCCCAACTACAAAAGCACTTAGTATTAGAAGCTACTGCAGGCTTAGTGGCCCCCTCAATTAGCCTCTTTATCTTAGTCCCAACTAGTGCATTATATACTTCATGATTTAAACTATAAAAATTCTAGAGAGAAGATTGAGAAAGAGAAATGTCAGAGGCCTTTGTTGTCATTTTTCCTGTGACTACAGAAGAGCAATTTTATTTTATATCCTTTTTAATTCTGGGATTGTGTGATTGATGAGTACTTATTGCATGTTTAAAACTTTGGACTAAGCTAAACTTAGGCTTAACCTACAATATTACTTAAAAAAAAAAAACCAACAAACAAATTTCTGCTTCAGTTTCCTTATCTATAAAATTAGAAAGTTGGAGTTGATAGTCTCCAAGGTAACTTCTAGTTCTAAATCTGTGATCCAATGAATTGTTGCTTTTTTTTTTTTTTTTTTACTTCAGTTAAAACTGTAATGTAGTTACTGACTCCAATAGTGCAGTTTGAAATCTGTCTATGCCTTCACGTCCTATAGGATTCTTATCCAGCTGTGGTATATGTGTGTGTGGGCAGGAGAGAGTGAGGGAGATAGAGAGAGGGGATAAGTGGATGAGAGGAAGAGAAGAACTTCTGTACAGATTAAGAGGTAGGTTTGAGCTTCAGAGATGATGCAACAAATGATTTCAGCAGGAACCAGCTCTGATTGCTCCTTTATGTTCTTTGCCAAGATCACTATGAATGATGTCATCCTGAATCTTTTGTTTTAACGGCTTTACTTTTAGGTTTTTTAAAAATTGAAGCCTCTACTAACAATTGAGATATCCATCTCTCTTTTCCCTTTATCTTACTTTTGTTGTTGTTCAGTCATTTCAGTTGTGTCCAACTCTCTGTGACCCTATTTGGGGTTTTCTTGGCAAAAATATTGGAGTGGTCCACCACTTCCTTCTCTACTTCATTTTGCAGATGAGGGATCTGAGGCAAAAAAAGGTTAAATGACTTGCCCGGTGTTACACAGCTAGTAAGTGTCTGAGGAACTCCTAAGTGCAGGCCCAGAAGTCTGTCCACTGCATAACCTAACCCCTTACTAATATTACCTCATTTGGTCACTTCTTAAAAATGAGTTACTATTGGTAATACACTGCATTTGGGCCTTGCACAAACTTATGAGTTCATAATTTTGATTCTTAGCAATGAAGATTCAATGGAAATACATTGCTGTTTATATATATATATATATTGTGTGTGTATGTGCTATAAATTGAAAGTGCTATGTACAATTCTTTTTTTTTTTGAGGGGGGGTTGCTGAGGTAATTGGGGTTAAGTGACTTGCCCAGGGTCACACAGCTACTAAGTGTTAAGTGTCTGAGGTCACATTTGAACTCAGGTCTTCCTGACTTCAGGGCTGGTGCTCTGTCCACTGAGCCACCTCCCTGCCCCTGTGAACCATTCTAAAAGGCAATCCAATCTGCCTCCCTTCAGTTCTGGGCCTGATTCATGTGAGTGTAGTGGATAAAGCATTGAACGAAGAGTCAGGAAGCTCTGCTTCACATGCTTATTAGTTATTCCACCCAAAAGCAAGCCATTGGGCTTTATTAGGACTTAGTTTCCTCATCAATAGTAAAATGAAGTACTTGAACTCAACTGGGGCCATTCCAGCACTGTCTGTGATCCCATGATCCCATATTTCACTGTCCATCTGAAGCATCCGTTCTAGAGATATGTCCTTACAAACTCATTTCAGGATCTGCCCATCAAACTGTATGACAACATGGACATTCATCTATGTGTCTTTTCCTGTATGGATTGCTAGGCTGCAGCTCTCTTTCAAGGGAATGGAAACCACATTAAGGAAAGCCAGGAGAATTCTGGGACTTACTGCCACCAGTACTATCCTATCTACAGAAAAATTACTTAAAGGAACTGACCATCAATAGGGAATGCTTTTCTTTTATTTGTATTCCACATAGGTGATTTTCAATGACAGTAGGGAACACCTTTAGCAACTATATACCTCCCTGTCTTGTGCCTTGTTTAATATTCATAACAATTTACTTTGTTTTTTTTTTTTGCATCTGTCATGAAAGATTATCATTATGATTAAATCTTATGTATATATTGCAGCTAAGTAGCACAATAAATAGAGCACTCTTTATAAAGAATCTGGAAGTTAAAATCTTGCCCAAGACAACAATAATCTGACTTTAAGCAGATCATTTGATCTCAGTATTCTCATCTTTAAAATAAGGATGCTACCCATCTCCTTGATTTGTGTTGAAGATAAAATGAAATGACATTTGTAAATATTTTGTAAATGTTAAAGCAGCATCTAAAGATTAGCTATTATTACTATTATCATAATTGTTAAAATATATGGTATATAGTAAACATATATACATGCATTTATCCGTGTGATGTTCTTAATACATATGTCAATATGTTTATACATAACACACATACTTTGTACCCACACTATATATATGTATACATGTACTATAGATATATGTATAGTGCATAGAGATAGACACTATAATTATATAGTAGGATAAGCTAAACTTTATTACAATTATCATCATTATTAAATGTATAAATGATAGATTTGTCATAAACATATGGATATATATATATATATACATATATATATATATACATGTATCTATGTGATCATAGAGATAGATGTATATATGTGTATATATACTTACCAGGCATTTGTATGCACATATACATAACATGTGTATTCATATATATATACTACAAGTGTGTAGTGTGTATAGCTTAGTTATTACCATTATCATTATTATTAAGTGTACAGATATTACATATGTATATCATTAGCATATATTTGTACTTGTATATAGATATGAACAAATAAATGTGTAGACATGCATATACTATATGTATATACACTATATGTTTATATAGACAGTTTCATATCATGTGTTATATATGTTTGCATATTTACATATCTCTACACATAATATGCGGTGGGCGGAGCAGTAGGCAGCTAGGAAAGGAGGTTCTGAGGCTGCATTTTGTTATAGTCAAATATTGTTTATGATAGATAATTATCATCATTATAGTCAATCATCATATTATACCATTTATATAGTGTTTAAAACACCTTTAAGGTTTGCAAAGCATTTTACAAATGTTATCTCATTAGAGATCTTATATTCTCTCTATTTTTTGATCAGTTGTATGTGCTCTGTAATAGAACCCTTCTGAATAGATCACCTTTAGAAATTAGAATGTGATATCCTTGAGATCGGGGAATGTCTTTTTCTTCTTTTTTTTTAGTGCTTGGCCCAATTTTTGGTGAAGAGCAAGTACTTAATAATAATAATAATAAATTAATATTTTTGTTCATCAATGAATTTTGCTGTAGAAAATTTTGCAAAAACTTTGCTCCCTTCTTATGTTTTTATTAAGGACATCCTCTATAAATGCAGAAATATTAAAAAAAAAGATTTTGTAGAAATGAGAAAGGGATCATATAATATTTATAGCCACTAATGGTTTGTTAATAGATTTTTTTGAATAGTGATACCATCTACTCTTTTCCCCCAATTATTTGGGGCCTTCCTTTCTTTCAGATATCTTAAAAATGCGCCCTACAATGCTATAATAACTGTCATTTTGAGCATGAATTTCTTAGGGATATATGATCAGGTCCAACTATTCTTCTCGGCATCATTTTATTAAATTAGATGTCTATTTCCTTTAATAGTACATCAAGGACTGGGATGTTGAAGTCCAAATATTTAATATGAAATACTTATAATAGGAGTTCTCAAAGGTTGAGCATGCTTTGAGTTTCCCTGCCAAAAAAAATCCCATAACTCTCTACATAGCTTTTTAAATTTTCATAAATTATCAGCCGTAGTTTTTACCATAAATTCAACCTCCTTTGAGCTAGCAATTAATGAAATGAACCTTCACAGTCTGCATAAAACAAAATTCATTTTGCTCCCTGCTCTGCTAAGCTCGATATTGGGAAGGTCACAAGAGTAGCTCCATCAAGGAGAGGCATTCTCTTATAGATGTACTGAGAAAGTAATGAAAGAGGATGAGAAAGAACCAGGGAGAGGAAGGAAAGGCAGAAGAACTCCAAATTTTCTTATTAGTCTACTAAGTGTTTGACATTAAAGTGACAACTATTCACAAATCTGTTAACTTTTCCTTGAATTTCCAAGTACTTAGTACATGTATGTGAATATTATTTTTGTGTACTATACATGTTTGTCCATTTTACATTTCCTATAAATTTTTCTTGCATAGAACAAGGAACTAAGAAATATAATAGAGTTTCCCAGGAGTAAATCAATCATCCCTCCCTTTCTTCTCCCCCTTTCACTTCCCCCCTCCCCATTTAGAATAGTTAAAATCTAAGAATTATTTGTGCACGGTGGCTGGAGCCATGATAATCACTGCTCTTTCTTGACAGCTGTGACGCATGCGACTGGATTTCAATAACTCTGTAATGTTTAAATCCGCCATGGGTACGTGTGTGCATTTTGCTAATAGGCTGCCTAACAGCTGTTTTAGAATTCAGCTGTGCTTTAGGAGGCTGTTCAGAGACAAAACAGAATGCTGCTGCCGGCGATTGCTTTCTTTGTTACTTGGCAGTCAGAAGGATGATTGTGCTCTGAAGTGGTGCAGGTGGCCACTTTGATACTAATTCCAGTGCTACACCCGGCTCAGTGTTCTATAGGAGCCCTGCGGAAGGGAACAGTTCTTTCCCTACTTCTGATTGCTTATTTTTGCTTGGTATTGCGGGCACCTGCTTGGCCACCCACCTTCTTTTTATTCATCATCCACTTACATCATCTTTCTCTTTCACTGGGGTCAGTCCGTATCTTGTGTTCTATCTAAATACTGAATATATGGAATTGTTGATTTATTTACCTGGTTTTTTTTTTTTTTTTTTTTTGGGGGGGGGATTCTTCTTGAATTTAATTGATCCTTTTCTATAAATTCAAATGGACCAATCATTTTACTGTCCTTTTAAAACCTTTCCCTCCTAGTCCAACCATACCCTTCTTCCTTAATTGACTAATCTCTTTTTGTGTCTCCCATTCCTATACTATGGAGGTCACCTTTGGGGTTTAATGTTGGGTGAGGAAGATGAATATCCACTGATGAAAAAGCTGTGATTCATTATGTTCAAATGGGAGGTTTACTGAGTCACCAAAGCATGCACTACTGACTGAAATTTGACTATTCTGCTGACAATTCCATTTTATACTCTAATGAGACTAGTTATTTAACAGACCCACCCACACCCTGAGTCATGGAATTGCAGACTATAATAATAAAAATGGCAGATATTCATGGGTATTTCTTATCTAGTTCAGTAGGATCTTGGACTTTCAAATATATGTATATACATACATGTATATGCATTCCGGGTCCAGTCTAGTTTAAGCAGCATGTACATAAGAGTTCTTTCTTCCATTAGCAGTAGTTTTATATTTTAATAATACATGTTATATTGCTTAATAATATTCTAATTTAGTATGGTTTCATAATGGTATAATGATTCTTTTTATTTCAGAAATTTGTGGGTGTTAGGATCAGAGATATATTTCAATCAAAGAAGAAAATAAGCATTTATTAAGCAGTTACTGTGTACCAAGTACTGTGCTAAGTACTGGGGATACAAATAGAAACAAAAACAAACAAAAAAAAGGACCCTCAAGGAGCTTGTGTTCTAAAGAGGGGAAGATAACAGAGGTATGTAGCTGAAATGCAGAGGTTGGGGGAATGAACGAAGGTCCCCAACACTAGGCCGGGCTGAAGGCCAGAAAAAGTCAGAAACAAGTTTAAAATGAGAATGAAGGGGAGAGAGACTCAATAACTCCTCAAAACAAAACTCTAGGAAGAACCATTCCTGCCCTCATAGGAGCTCACATCCTAATGAGAGAAACAACATAAAAATAACAATGTACATGTCTACAAAATAATGGGGGAAAAGACACTAGCACTTGTGAGACTTGGAAAAGATCTCCACAGGGGGGTTGTAAGCTGGCTCTTGAGGAAAATATGAGATGCTGAGAGGTAAATGTGAGGACAGAGTATATTCCAGCTATGATGGACAGTTCTGTGTAAAAGCACAGAATTAGAAAAAGTACTGTTACATGGGAGAAATAGCAATTAGACCAATGTATTTGGATTGTAGAGTGTATAAAGGGGGTTAAAAGTATAAAAAGACGAGAGAAAATAAGAGGCAAATTATTTTTTAAATAACTTTAAATTCCTTGACAGGGTGCTACATTTGATTATGAAAGTAGTAGGTATCACAGACATTTATTGAATAGGAAAATGACATGATCCAACCTATGCTTTAGGAAAATCATTTTGGCAGCTAAATGGGATTAGAGATGTTGGACTGGAACAACAAAAAAAAAAAAAACAGGGAAGGAAGGCAAATTACAAGGCTAATGCAATAGTCTAAGCAAGATGTTCGTGTGAAGCTTCTATAAGTACAGAGAAAGGGCTGTCTAAGAGGCATCAAGAAGGTTAAAAACAAGACAATAACATTGAATGTAGAGGGTGGGGCGAATGAGTAGATGACAATGAGATTGGGAACCTGGGTGATTCGTTAATGACAATCCTGTCATGATGATAATAAAAACATTAGAAAGAGGGAAAGTTTCGGGATAAAGCATTAGGTTTTTAGATATGTTGAAATTGAGATGACTATGGCACATCCAATTTGAAATGTCCAACAGATGGCTGATGATGAGTGTCTGTAACTAGGAGAGACTGAAGCTGGTTGTATAGATCTGGAAAATCTATGGGCCAGCTACTGCAGTAAGAACTTTTATAATTGTCTCATTTCATCTCACGTCAATTGTTGGAAGTATGTGCTATTATTATCCCCATTTTACCTATGAGGAAACAGACAAAAACTGAGGCTCTGTTCATTCGTGTCATTCTTCATGACCCCCTTTGAGAGGTTTCTTGGCAAAGATACTGTAATGGCTTGCAGTTTTCTTCTCCAGCTCATTTCACAGATGAGGAAACAGAGCCAAACAGGGTTAAGTGACTTGTTCAGAGTCACACAACCATATGTAATAGGTAATATATAAAATTAATTATAGAAATTATAATCATATTATATAATTATATAAATTATATAAAATTAATTTCCTCTGAACAGATGAATTAATAATCCAATTAAACATAACAATAGTCTTTTATTATATACTTTCTGAATTTCTTTTTAATTATTATCATGTATTATTAGAAGCAGTATGACAATGAAGAGGGTACTAGTTTTGCAACCAGGTATCAATCAACAATCGAAAAGTATTTAAGAACCTAATGTGATTAAGGCATTGCTAGGTACAAGGGATTGAAGTAATTATATATATAATTATATATTATAGAAATTATAATTATATTATATAATTATATACGTTATATCCTCTCTCTCTCTCTCTCTCTCTCTCTCTCTCTCTCTCTCTCTCCCCCTCCCTCTCTCCCTCTCTCTCTCTCTCTCTCTCCCCTCTCTCTCTCTTCTCTCTCCTCTCCCTCCCTCTCTCTCTCTCCCTCTCTCCCTCTCTCCCTCTCTCTCTCTCTCTCTCTCTCTCTCTCTCTCTCTTCTCTCTCTCTCTCTCTCTCTCTCTCTCTCTTCTCTCTCTCTCTCTCTCTCTCTCTCTCTCTCCTCTCTCTCTCTCTCTCCTCTCCTCCCCCCCCCTCTCTCTCTCTTCTCTCTCTCTGTCTCTCTCTCTGTCTATGTCTCTGTCTCTCTGTCTCTCTGTCTCTCTCTGTCTCTCTCTGTCTCTCTCTGTCTCTCTCTCTCTCTCTCTCTCTCTCTCTCTCCTCTCTCTCTCTCTCCTCTCTCTCTCTCTCTCTCTCTCTCTCTCTGTCTCTCTCTCTCTCTCTTTCTCCATCTTTCTTTTGTGTCTGTTTTCTCTGTCTTTTTCTGCTATATCTACTTAAAAGCAAGTATTTTTAATTGAAGACAGAAACCTAAAACATGCAGTGAATATACAAAATAACTATTCTGGTTTGCCAACATAATTTCTCTAAATGGACAATTAATTTCTAATAAAAAATTCTAAAACTCAGTTTCTAGCTAACTTTTTTTTTAAAATAGAGAATTGCGTTCTATTTCTCCAGACTCCAAATAGATTAATTTGGGTTCCAGACACATAGAAAAGACTTAAAATTGAGAATTTGAAACTTTAATAGTCCTGGAAAAGAAATCTCAAATTCCCAAGATCCTGAGAGCCATAAGACACACTATGCTCTTCAACCTTTGGATGGTACAGTAGATAGAAGACCTGAGTTCAAATTCAATCTTAAACACTCAATAGCTTTGTCATTGTGATCAAGTCATTTAATTTGTCAGTCTCAATGTGAGATAATATTTGTAATATAATCCTAGCATATAATGCTAAGATGATGATGATGTTATTGTTGCTTATCCCCCAGTTTTGATCCTTCCTTCCCTCTAGGATAGCCAAGGTAATTCATTAATGTTCCTCAAATATCACAATATTGCCTCCTCACTATATCCTATCACCTCATTAATGCTAGTAACTTCCAGATCAGACTTCTAATATCCAAAGTCACACTGGCACCATGACAAATGCCATACTCCTCTGCCATGTTGTGATATTACCATAAGAGAGCAGTCAATCCATTGCATCTTTCTTCCTCATTAATTCCCTTTCTATCTATATTGATCTTTTTTTTTTTTTCCTATTGGAATTTATTTTCACCTAAGAAGCTCCTTATGTATTTGATAAGCAATGTACTTTGTGTACATTAGCTCAATGATTTCCACATTAGAAAGATAATGTGACAGATTGGATAAAATACCAGGCTTGAGTCAGAAAGGCCTAGATTCAGATCCCACCATAGATTTTTGCTAGTAGTGTGACTGAGTAATATACTTCATTAAGTTTCAGTTTCCTTATTGGCAAAATGAAGACAATAATAGCAGCTATCTGACAGAGTCACTGTGATATTCAAATGAAATGATATAAGCCTGCTGTTATGTATCTATCATATCTATCTATCTATCTATCTATCTATCTATCTATCTATCTATCTATCTATCTATCTATTTATAGTTGTTGTTTAGTCATTTCAGTAGTGTCTGACTTTTCATGATCCCATTTGAGGCTTTCTTGACAAAAATATTAGAGTGATTTTGCCATTTCCTTCTCCAGCTCCTTACACAGGTGAGGAAACTGAGGCAGAGTTAAGTGACTTGCCCAGGGTCATACAGCTAGTAAGTGTCTGAGACCAGATTTGAATTTGGGAAAATGAGTCTTCTTGACCTAATTTCCTAGATTTATATCTATTAATATGTGTGTGTGTGTGTGTGTGTGTGTGTGTGTGTGTGTAGCCATATTTCTTCTCTCTACCTGTTGCTATAATATATCTATTCCTTCCTTCCTTCTTTTCTCTCTACTTGCCTATGATTATATTAATACCAAACATTCAGCAAGCACCCACCAATGGTAAGAAGAGCCATTTTTTTCCAAATTATTCTAATAGAGTCATTTTCTTACATCAAATAGGTAATTAGCCTTAAGTGCTTGGTTGTCTGATTCAAGCACACCTTTTTGGAGTTTCAGCCCTCTACATATTATTGGTTAGGAGATGGGCTGCCACATCTTCCTCCAGCTACACTTTTTGTCCCTGAAGAGTAAATATTTGTCATGTGGGATCAGTGAATTAAGCATGTTATTCATTTAGTGGAGCCAAAATCAGTCTCTAGATATTAGAACATCAGGAACAATCAGGGCACTTTTATCTTAAATAAGAAAGTGGATCATGAGATCATAAAGTTGGCACAGTACATCAAAAACCATCTAATTCTATCTTCATTTTACTGATAAGGAAATTGAAACCCCCAAAAGTTAGTTGACTTATCTGGGGTAATGTGGCTAGTAGATGTTTAAGAAAAAATTTTGAATCTTGATTAAATTTAACTTAACAGCAGAGTCTCCATTCCTTTTTCTTACTTGATCCTGCAATGACTTGATGGTTTGTTCAGGGCACCCTATTAAAAAATAAAAAAGCAACAACAGTAACTACAAAATCTAAACATGTTCCCTGTACTTTGAGTAGGGCAGAATTCACACCTAAGTTTGCAGCAAGTTGTTGGTTACTGCACAGCATGTATGTAGCACCTTCTTGGGAATGAGTGATAGAGAAGAACGAAATATTGCTAGAGAATAGATTATAATATAAAATAAAGCACAATATAAAGAAATTGTAGGGCTGGGCAGGGACTGCTTTATTCTTGTCTATTTATCTTCAGCTGAAATTCAGCACAGGTGAAGCACTTAATTGTGGAATACATTGGAGATTTGGTGTTTCAGTCTCAAATTCAGGAAAGTCCCCTCTAAAAGGTGTCACCAGGTAATTCTTCCTCCCCTCACTTTCCTCCTTCTAACAATAAGAAATAAAGTGCTTTTCCACCCACATTGTCACCATTGCCCATATTTCAAACAGTCTTTTCTTAAGAAACTTCAGAAGATTAAAGGCATCTAGGCAATTCAGTGGGAAGAGTGCTGGGCTTGGAGCCAGGAAGATCTGAGTTCAAATGTGACCTTGGACACTAGAACTTGGAAGTCATTTAACCTTGGTTTGCCTTAATCCACGGGAGAAGGAAGTGGCAAATCACTCCAGTACTTCTGCCAAACAAAAAAAAATTCCATTAACAGTATTGTCCCCAGGGAAACAAAGAATTCTACAATTCTACTACTAATTACAGGCAGCTCAGGGAAATTTTTGGTAACCTATTGGTTCAAGCCCTAGAGCTCTAGGGTCAGAGTAATTGTTGAGAATTTGTTCTTCTTTTCTCAGGCAGCTAATTCAGAGCTTGCTTTCTTTATCCTGGTATATCCACATGTCTGTAGATCAATTCCAAAGTCTTTGGTTAAAATGATTTTGATTTCTTTTTTCTACTGTAATCAACCTATCAATTCCTCTCCCTCCTCCCCCTGTCTCCCATTTCTCCCCAGTCGCACAAAGCTGAGACAGAAAGTACAGCTGACCCAGTTTTGCCCCTTTTCCTGCCAGCAGATGTGTTTCAAGTGTGGTATGTAGCACGAAAGGAAAAAAAAATGAAGGATGTGGGGAGAACCTCTGTGGCCCTGCAGGCTAGGCATGAATGCTAAGTGATTTTGAGTGTTTCTAAAGGTCTTTCTTATTTGCTTGATTATTTGTGAGATAAACAAGATAAAGTATTTGAGGGAAAAATTCATTAATCTAGGACACAAACAATACAGTAGCCAGTCCAGAGCTTTTCTTCTCCGATTTACCTGTTCTGGAGTTCCATCTAGTGGTGGCAAGTAATCATTACGTCTTACAATTCTCAAGGCATGATTTTTAGTTGGAAATCCTGCTGTGCCAATTCTCTGTTAAGTATTTATTTACAGTGTATTGTAATATGCTGAGCATTTGCTTACTTAATCTCTATATAGAATTGATAATATCTTAGAAGATAGCTCTGCTGTATAGTTTATAAAATGGCACTTGGGAGCCGGAAGGATAAAGTAGGTATTTAATATCTTCAAGAGAATACTTACATTAAGGAGGTGATTTTTAAAAAGAGAAGAATATTTAATACTAAAATAATTCAACTTTTCATCAGTCACTAATTTTTAAATTTTTCTTTCTTTTCCTTTTTTTTTTTTTTTCCTGAGACAATTGGGGTTAAAATGACTTGCCCAGGGTCACACAGCTAGAACGCGTAAAATATCTTAGAGATCGGATTTGAACTCGGGTCCTCCTGACTTCAGAGCTGGTGCTCTATCCACTGCGCCACTTAGCTGCCCCCTAAATTTTTTCTTTTAAACAAATCTTGTCTGAAGAATATTCATTTTCTTTGGCCAGCAATGAACAATTATTTTGTTGTGGTTGTTTAATTATTTCAGTCCCGTCCAACTCTTCCTGGTCTATTAATTTTTTTCCCACAAAGATAATGAAGTGGTTTGCCATTTCCTTCTCCATTTCATTTTACAAATGAGGAAACTGAGGCAAATAGGGTTAAGTGACTTGCCCAAGGTCACACAGCTAGTAAGTATCTGACGCCAGATTTGAACTCAGATTCTCCTGACTCCAGACCTGGAAGAAATCTAACTAGTTTCTTGGGATGATATGGAATTCTATTGAGTTAGCTTCCGGTGGAATGGGGGGGGGGTTGCATGTGTGTGTGACAGAAGTAGTCCGAACAAGATGCAGAAGTGGACCATCTCTTCACTTCCCTTATTTAATTTCCTCTGGCCCCAAACCCTGCTCCTTCCTCTTGTCCTAGGCTCTACCTCCTTTCCTCACTTTTAATCCTGTCCCTCCTAGTTCTTCCACTCATTCTCAAAGGGGCACAGACTGGTAGGGGATTGTAAAGCCAAATATAAGAAGGTGATCTCTCAGACACTGTAGAGAAGAAATATCCCTTATTAGATGTCAGACGAGAGGCCAAAGCAGGGAGCCAGTTTGCACTTGCTTTTGAAAGCCAATCATTTTTTAATTCAAAATTAATTTTAATCAAATAATACTTTAGATTAAAATTGTTAAAAATTTCAGTGTATATTAGTAAAAACTACAATGTATTTAAAAGGACAAAATCTATATATCAGGGCTTTTTTTTCTTTATTTGTCTAGATTTAGGAAAGGGATGGAGAAAATATGAATAATACAGAATAAACTTAAAAGTGTATCCTGCATATTTTTATCTTTTCTGGAGAAGTTGTTAAACATTATAAGAACACCCCTGAACCAAAGTACTAATCACCCCATCCAAGTTATGGTTCTAGTTACTAAGATTTTGAGCTGAAAGGTCAAGAAGATAGTCATACATTATGCAGTGCTTTGATGACAATAGAGATAACTTTCTAGTTTTTAAATAACATAAAAAATGCAAACACAATAAAATATATCTTTCCACTGTGAATTTTCTTGATTAAATCATGTAGTACATAGAGAACCATCTTAAGCCTTAATAAAGATGTGAGCTTGAGTCTCAGCTCAATGCTCTTGGACAAATCACTTAATCTCTCTGAATCTCATGTTCTTCTATTCTAAGTGAGGGAAAATAAATGACAATTTTTGCACTCTTTTTGCACTAAATGATAATATCTGCACTCTCTATTTTACAGGATTGCTATGAGAAAAGTACTTTGTAAATGTTAAAGAAATGTTATAAATTGTATAAGATTAATACCGATATCTAATTTATTTAGAGATCACCAGTACCTGTTGTTAGCATGTAATACTAAGATTACCTAAGATTACCCTGGGTCTGACTTAGAAACTTTATAATACTGAGCATTCAAAAGGAGTAGAGAAACTGTATAAAATATGTATAACACTGGAAAAAGAATTCATTTAATGCAAATATCCATGTAGTAGACTAAATTTAAGTTCTGACCTGCTTTGAAAGAGAAGTTGATTCATTTCTTGGCTTCTTTAATTATCGCCTGGTTCACTTTGCATTCAGGTATCTAGGAAATGATTATAGGTAGAGAATTGTGCTATTTTATATGTTCAAAGATGATTAGAGTGAGAATCAGAAGTCTGAGATTTTTATTCCAGTCATTCCTTGGTAGTCCAAGGTCTCTATTTTTTTCTTTCAAAGAACTTATCTGTTCTTCATATCTTCAACTCCCTTGCTATATATGTCTCCAAATTAATATAGAGAAAAGAGCACTGGCTTTGGACTCAAGAGGACCTGAATTAAAATTCCAGTTCTAATTGTGTGACCAGTGGAGATATCATTTAAATTCTCTGGGTCTCAGTTTCCTCATCTATAAAAGAAATGTTGGATTAGAAAATATTGATATTTTGCAATCCTAAGTATTTTACTCTATGAATATCTCTCTAAATTTCTCACTAAATTCCAGTATCATATTCCTTTAATCTGGAAATGTTTTTTTTACTTACCCCAATAACATTCAAACTATGATTACTAGGTAGTATTTATACTAGGTAGTATTTTAGGTTTATAAAGTATTTTACAAATATTTTCTCATTTCATCTTCACAACAACACTGAGAGGTAGGTACTGTTATTATCTCCACTTTACAGATTAGAAAAATGAATGACTTGCCCAAAATCACATAGGCAGTACATGTTCAAGGCTGACTCTAGGTCAAATATCCCATCTGCTAAGACACCTATGTACCTTTTAACTCTTATCTTGTCATGTTATCCCTTCTATTATCTACATCCTTCTATCATCACCCTAATCTAGATTTTTTTATCATGCCATAGCGGGACTATTATAATAGCTTCCTAATGGATCTCCTTGCCTAGAATCTCTTCTCCTTTCAATCTATCTTGCCCACCACTTCCAGATTTATCTACATGAAATTCCATTTTCATCCTGTCACTTCCCCTACTCAAAAGACATAAATGCTTGCATCCGCAGTGCCAACAATACAAATTCAAGACTCCTTTATATAACATTTAAGAAGCTCCCACAATCTGATTTTTTAGACCTATCTACTTTATATCTCCACAGAGAACTTTCATTAAAGGTAAGCTGATCTCCTTGTCACAAGAGCATTAATTCATTTATTCAGAAAACATTTATTAACTACTTTGATGTTCAAGGGATTGTGCTGGGCACTAGAACTACAAAGATTAAAATGATGCAGTTTTTTTTTTTTTTTTTACTCCTCAGGAGCTTACAAAGTACAACAGACAGAGAGGGGAAGATAAGACATGTAGGTAGATAGGTGTAATAAAAGATAATGATTAACGAGGACAAAGGAGAGAACAAGATCAAGAGATGTAGATGCTTTAAAGAAAGGTGAGAAGGTATTCAGCTTGGCAAGTATGGGGATCTTATAAGAAGGAGGTATAAAGGAAGCCGAAGCTAGAATGAAAAGCAGGTTTCTAACACAAATAAAGAAGAGTGGTTTCTAGACTTTGGGGTAGCCTATTTGAATGCAGAGACAAAAGTTAGCATTTCAAGCTCAAGTGATCATAAGTGCTCCAGCTTGAGTAGAATGTACTGTTTACAAAGACTAAAAAAACAGAAATGATCCAGAATATGGAGGGTTTAAGATACCAAAGGAATAAACATATATACTAGAGGAAATAGGGAACCTTTGAATGTTTTTGATCCAAGGAGTAACATGCTTATGGGATCAGAGATGGAAAACAAGAAGGGATTTTAAAAGTCAACAAGCTCAAACCTCTTATTTTTACAGGTGAGGAAACTGAGGCACATTCTCCCAAGTATACTAGGCAGCATTTAAACCAAATATTTCTTGGAATCTTTTAGTTAACAAGTGTCTTGGGCAGAATTTGAACACAGCTTTCTGACCCCAAATTCAGTCCCTATCCATGTGCCATGCTGATTTTGTTGAGGCATAAGCTTTAGTAAGATTATTATGATATCTATGTGAAGAATAGATTCCATAAGGGAAAGTATATAGATAGAGAAACAAATTTGTTGGATATTACTGGTCCAGACAAGAAATAATAAATAAAGTGGTGGTACTGCAACTGAATAGAAAGAAATGAGTGGGAAAGATGCTGTAACAGTAGAATCAGTAAGGTTTGGAAACTGATTGGATATGAGGGAAAATGGAGATGGAAGAATATAGAGTAACTTCAAGGAAGAATATTGGGTAACCCCATGTGAATGGGCATGACTGTGATACCTTAAGAGAAATAGACAATTTTGGAGAAGGGATAGTCTTAGAGAGAATGATGGTGAGTTCCATTCCATGTAGAATTTGGGATATCAACAGAATATACTGATGATTCTGTCTAATGGACAGTTGCTGACGTCAGATTAGAGTTCAGGAGAGAGTGGTGGATATCTATTTTAGAAGTCATTTGTAACAAAAATAATAATTGGACACAAAAGAGAAAATGAATTTATGGGCTAATAGAATATAGAGAAAGAACAGCTCTTGGAGAAAGCTTTGGAAGGTAAGAGATGAATTGTGAATCCACAAAGGAGATTGAAAAGGGGCAGTCAAACAAAGAGAAGGAGCAGAACCAAGAGAGAGCAGTATCAAAGTATCAGGTATGAGGACATGCTGATTCAAGATTCAGTATTTTCATCCTAGGTCCCTTAGGAAAAAGATCATGCAATGAGATGAGGGAAAAAGAAAAATAAGTGGTGATTTTCAATTCCCTGCTAAGGGACAGGGAGACAGCTATTTGTTAATATGTGGATAGCAGTAAAGAGGTCTTCATTCTTACTAAGCTAAAATACTAAAGATCTTACAAAAAAATCCAAGAGTTGCAAATTTGATCATTATTATCCATGTCAGAGATTATTATTTGGTCATATGTGAAACTGCCAAAAGGAATCTTAATACTAAAGATTAAAAAGTCTTCATCAAGAAATTGAGGACCCAAAGAACACGTGTTTTTTTTTTTTTTTTTTTTATAATTATTACTTACTTAAGGCAGAGCTTCAGACGAGAAAAGCCGATTTAAGAAGTAGGTAGCAGGTAAAGAAGATAGTGTCTAAGAAAAGGCAATTGGGTAGCACGGTGAATAAGTCTATGGACATGATGTCAAGAAATTGTTCTTGTTGCTGTTCAGTCATTTGGGGTTTTCTTGGCAGAGACATTATAATGGTTTGCCATTTCCTTCTCCAGTTCATTTGACAGATGAGGAAACTGAGGCACACTGGATTAAGTGACTTACCTAGGGTCACACAAAAGAAAATGTCGGAGCCCAGATTTGAATTGAGGGCTTCCTAACTTCATATCCAGCGCTATATCCACTGAATTGTTTAATTACCTCCAACTAAAGATCCTAGATGTTATCAAATCTAATTGTCTCATAAGACAAGGTTGGAAAAAATTCAGTGAAGATATTTCATCCTATAAGACTTCTTGTTTGCATTGTCACATTCATATTTTTAATTACATGTATATGAAGTATTCTGAATTTCTCAAGATGGACTGCTTTGTGAACATAAGTCTTGGATTTTATTCATATAATTGCTTTTATGGAAATATTTCCATACAGAAAATTTGTTATCTTTCTTTTCTCACTGGAAATTCATTTTCTTCAGTGCTATTGGAAGTAGGAGGCATACTGCCTAGAGACAGGCAAGCCTTGTATAAACATTCACAGTGTACCATTTCTGACCTTGCAAACATCTTTGGGTCTCTGTGGAGAATGTGCTGCCAGTCATACCAAGTTGTTAGTAATATATACTCTGATATCCATTCCTAGGTGATGACAGGATGCCATCAATGTCTCTTCAGAATTTTGTCAGCTCAAGTTCAGCTTTTGGTTGGGGCTACATGCTTCCTAGATGATATCTGTAACAAAGAAAATTGTCTGCCTCAGACCTATAGCATTGACTCAAATGAATCTAAAGTATTCCTTTTTCTATATCCTTTGAGTATTCCAATTAATAATATGTATTGTTATTTAACACCAATATAATGTAAATTCCTTGCAGAGAAGAATTTTGGGGGAAAGAATTTGTTTCATTTGTTGATTTTGCTTTTGTATTTCAGCACTTTATTAAGGCCCTGGCACATAGAAGGTGCTTAATAATATTTGTTGAATTGATTTAAATTATTAAGATTATTGACTGTAAGAATTCATTAAAAATTCAGAAGATCTATTTATAGTTTTTTAAATGGGCATAGAGCTTTTCCTGGTTTTCATCATATATAGAACTTTAAGATAATTTTATCATTTAGAAATAGACAATATTATTGATCTAAGCAGTTAGGTGTCACTATAGTGCATAGAACACCAAGCATGGAATTAGGAGAACTTATCTTCCTGAGTTCAAATCTGAATTTAGACACTTACTAGATGTATGACCCTGGGTACTTATCTCTGTTTGCCTCAGTTTCCTCTTCTGTAAAATTAGAGAAGGAAATGGTAAAGCATTCCAGTATCTTTGCAAGAAAAATTCAAATGGGACCATAATGAGTTTTACGCAACTGAAAATGACTGACAAATAAGAGCAACAAAATTGACTCATCTTAAATCCTTTGTTCATGAAAATTGAATTCAAATTCTTTGCTTAAGCTTCAGCTTCATCTGAATTTCTTAATCTTATTCTTTGTCTATATGTACACAAACAATTAATTTAAAGGGGAAATTGATCAGAAAGTACATTTTAACAGAAAGTTAAGGATTTGGGGTGGACTTTATAGAGCAGTGAGATTTCATGAAAGAAAAGTGTTGTTCATGGAATCAAAAGACCTGGATTTAGCTTCTGCCACTTATTAGTCATGTCTCATTTGTGTCAGGACCGTTCTCTAGGATTTATATACTGGTAGAGAGAATTGCATGGGGAGCTGAAATAATAGATGATTTATAGAATCTACTAGATATTTCTTTTGATTTTTATCAGAGAATGCATATAGGGATATTTTAGTTTTACAAATGTTTGTCTTACTGAGTTCCTTTTTTAAAAAATTTGGTTCATATATCATCTATTGATGAAATTATAACTCCCAGAAATGACTCAGCTGTGGTGTTAGATAACATGATGATTTTTCCTTTGTGGAGTTATTTAATGTATCCATAGAAATAAAAAGGTCAAAATTCCTTGAACTATTTCCCATAACCCTTTGTGATCCATTATTTTAATGCATACTAATCGATCTGAATAGATACAGTATGAAAAATTAGCCCAATTTTTATAGTTAGTGAAGTGATATAATGAATAGAATGCTTGACCTAGACAGAAGAAAACCTGAGTTCAAATCCAATTTCAGACACTTACTGGTTTTGTGAATCTGGGCAAGTCACTTAAACTCAAGTTTCCTCATCTGTAAAATAGTAATAGCATCTACATTTCTTAGTTGTTATAAGGATAAAATGTACTCTTTCATTTTGATCAGTCATAAAATGCCAACCTTCCTACTATGATTAAAACAAACCTGTGTAGAATCACAGGATTTTTTTTTATTTTAAAGGAAAAAGAACAAATATGAATGAAATGGCATAGAAAATTACGGTTCCTTCTTAATTTCACTTTTGGAATGAATGTGTTTTATCTACAATGTTTAGATAAATATTTCAAATAATATAAAGATTTTTACCAAGTCATTTTAGCCAAGTTGCGAACATGAAGCAGGAAAAAAAGTCTAAGTTCATGCTAGAAAAACTGCCTCTCCAAAAGTGATTTTTATTATATTTTTGAATGATAATAATTATCATTATCATGATCATCATTGTTATCATCATCATCATTATTACTATCATCATTATCATCATCATCATTGTAGTTTCATCACCATGGAGACCTCCTGCATATGGGAACTTGCCCAAGTAATGAAAATAACAAAAAACAACTCATTTTTAATTTATCATCCAGGAGAATTTCCTAGGATACTGAGAGATTACACTGATGTACCCATGACTACATAGCTGGTGTCAAAAACAGGACTTTTAACCAAGTCTTTCTGGCTCTAAAGTCAGTCATCAATCTATTATCTGTGTTACTTTTCATCTTAATACACATATTATTAATTATGATTTTTTTTTTTTTTTTTGGCTGAGGCAATTGGGATTAAGTGACTTTCCCAGGGTCACATAGCTAGGAAGCATTAAGTGTTTGAGGTCAGATTTGAATTCAGGTCCTCCTGACTTCAGGACTGGTGCTCTATCCACTGCGCCACCTAGCTGCCCCCTTAATTATGGTCTTAATTTCAAATGAGGTTGATATAAATAAAGCCGTTTAAAAAAAAGCAAGGTACTATATTGATTTTAGTTATGGTAATTATTATATGTTCATCTACAAAGAGACAAATGAGACTTTACTTAAGAGAAAACTTCATCATCATTAGAGCTATGGTAAGGTGAAATAAGGGGGTAGCTAAGTGGAACAAAGGGTAGGGAACCCCAGCTTGGAGTCAGTAAGATCTGAGTTTAAATATGACAAATAGGTTACCTTTGGCAAGTCAGTTAACCCTTATTTGCCTCAGTTTGTCATACGTAAAATGGGGGTACAGTAGAAAAGGAAATAGAAAACAATTCCAATATCTTTGCCAAGAAGATTCCATAGACTAAAATCCATCAGATCAGGCATATCCATAAACAACAGCAACAACAAAAGCAAAGTAATATAGACTAATTTGCAAAGTAGTTTCCTTGTTCTAAGCAATCCTTTAGATTTACTAGGTTCTTAATGTACTGAACAATTCCTCTAATTTTTGTCAGAAAATATTATGATATTCTGTAATAAATAAATTATTTAGTTTATTACTTTTAAAATTTATATTTGCTTAGCAATTATTAGTGGGATCATATTTAAAGGATCATGCCTTCATGTAGTAACTCTTAGCGAAGTTTGGATAATTATTTTGTGTTAGAGATGTTATGAAAAGTATTCCTGCCCACATCTGGATAAGATATAACTCAGAAAGCCTTTGATTCTATGTGGAATTTGAAAGATAGTCTATCGATGCAATTGCAAATACACAGAGAAGAGAAATGAGAATGGCAGGCTGGTTTATGAATAGGGAAGTCCAAAGGAAAAACAGGTTTATGATAGATATAATATTTGTTGAATACTGTCGTACTAAGCATGCCATAGAAGTAATGTGACTCTAGTTGACTGAGAAATATATTAGGTTTTAGATACACATCATTCTTTTACACTTCATCTTGAGCTGCTCAGAAATAGTTGAGTGAGATGTTTCAGGATTACAAAAAAGTGAAATCGTGAAGTTTGAGACCTTTGAAATGAAAGTTCTTAAATCTGGTATAAACATAATGCTGACAGGACCTTAACATAATACTGAAATTTTTAAGCCATATTTGACAGAAGTGATGTTTTGCTGTTTTCGTTTTCCAATTAATTTAGACCATGCTTTCTATTCATTCCAAAGCAAATGTGTTATTCTTGACAGTTTATCTCCTTCTCAAGGCATCAGGATGCAACATATGAACGTAGAAAAGTCATCCTTTTAAAGAAATGAGGAATTTATTTGGTCTTTAAGTCATGGACAACATTACAGTAAATGACAGCAAATCTGGCGTAATGAATTAACTGGTGTAAATAGCTATGGGCATTCCTTTCCACACATCTTCACAATTATACTGAACAAATGACCTTTTCTGGGAAAAATCTAATTATACTTTCTTTAAAAATCTCTTTGCCATTCTAGGCTGAAATTTTAAAATTGGAAGAAATTTTAGAGGTAACCTGACCTGACATACTGGGAAGTTTAGAATTCACTTCCGTATCTCTAATAGAAAAAAATGATCATCCTTTGCTTGAACACCTTTAGTGATAAGATTCTAACTACCTTCTTGAACAACTTCTATTGTTAGATAGTGATGATGAGTAAAGTCCTTTCTAACACTAGGTCAAAAATGCCCTTCTTAAGTTTTATCCTATTTAGCTCGTTTCTGGCAACATTTACAAAATTAGGTCCCTCTTGCTCATGATAATCTTTCAGATATTTAAAGGCATTTATTATGTCTCCTTTTCATTTTGTCTTCTCAATGCTAAACACTCAGTTTCTTTTTTTAATAATTTATTAATTTTATAATTATAATTTTTTGACAGTACATATGCATGGGTAATTTTTTTATAACATTATCCCTTGTATTCACTTTTCCAAATTTTCCCCTCCCTCCCTCTACTCCCTCCCCTAGATGACAGGCAATCCCATATATATTAAATGTGTTACAGTATAACCTAGATACATATATGTAAACACTCAGTTTCTTAAGTAATCTTCGATTAACATGAGTTCCAGACATCTTCCTTCAGACTCATGATAAGTTGTCATAAAATCATAGAATAGCATGTTTAGAAGGGCTGTTTTGAAGTCATGTTGTTCTTTTGATACATGAGCAGAAATTCCCTGACAAGTTGTCATACAAACATTACATGCAATTCTGAAGTGTCAAGAAACTTATTACTTGATAAGGTACTTGGATGTCTCTAATTATGAGTATAAGATGACTCTCTTCCTTCCCCTTTCCATGTAGGTTGGTATCACAGAAGGCCCAAAATATAATTGCAATTTATTAACAGGATATTAACATGAACTAGTAACTTTATGAGGTACAAACATCTATTTTTATATGTGTGCTTCTATACAACCAGGCTCACTCTTCTCAGGGATGCTGTGTATTTGTAGGAATCTATGTTTTAAGTTTCTGGGGGAAAATGCATTATAACCAACTGTTTTTTCAATGAAACCAGCTACTGGCTATTTGTTAAAGGGAAGTGCACCTATAAGTGCTTATGAACAACAGAATTATCCCTAGAATCCTTGGACAAATCATTTAAACTTAACTATCTTTTTTTAATTATTATTTTTTTATTTTCTGCAGTTATATGTAAAATAATTTTTAAAAGTTACATTCTCTTTACATTTGCCATATAAATTACATTGGGAGAGAAAAATCAGAGCAGAAGGGAAAATCACAAGACAAAAGAAAAGAAAAGAAAAGAAAAAAGCTGAAAATAATATATGTTGATCTACATTCAATTTCCATAGTTCTCCCTTTAGATGTGGATGGTATTGTCCATCCAAAATTTATTAGGAGTGCTTAAGATCACTGAACTGATGAGAACCAAGTCCACCATAGTTTATCATTACACAATCCTGCTGTTGCAATGTACAATCCTTTCCTGGTTCTGTTTGCTTCACTCAGTATCAATTCATAAATCAGCCTGTTCATAATTTTATAACAACAATAATATTCCATTTATTTTATATACCATAAATTTTCAGCCATTGCCCAGTTGATGGGCCTGTACTCATCTTTCAGTTCCTTGCTATCACAAAGAGTTGCTATAAACATTTTTGCACATGTGGGTCTTTTCCCCTCTTTTATGATTTCTTTGGGATACAGACCCAATAGTGATACTCTTGGATCAAAGGGTATACACAGTTTATAGCCTTTTAGACATAGTTTCAAATTGCTCTACAGAATATTGGGTCGTTTTTCAACTTCACCACCAATGCATTAATGTCCCAGTTTTCCCACATCTCTTCCAACATTTATCATTTTCTTTTTCTGTCATTTTAGCCAATCTGATAGGTGTAAAATGGTATCACAGAGTTGTTTTAATGTGCATTTTTCCAATCAATAATGGCTTAGAGCATATTTTTCATATGACTGTAGATTGCTTTAATTTCTTCATCTGAGAATTCTTTGTTCATATTCTTTGACCATTCATCTTTTTAATATTAAAAATGAGAGGATTGGACTAAATAATTTCTTGTTCCTTCCATTTCTCTGATTTTATCTCATTTCTAAAAATATACTATGACTGTAGCACATGCATGTATTGTTATTCTTTTTAATAACCACACGATACTGTTACCTCATGTTTAACTTGTGTTCATCTAAACATTGTAATCATTTTTCACATTAACTATAGTAAAACCAGGTCCCTTTCATTTTTCACTTGTAGCATAATTTTTGTACCTGAATATAGTGTGTATAATTATGCCATCCCTGTTACATTTATTCCTATTAAATTTTATCTTGTTATTTAAGCCTCAAATTCCTATAACATTATTTAAACTATTGCTACTCTCATCTGTTATATTAATTGTCTCTGCAAGCTTTGTACCACTGGATATTTTACTAAGATTATGTGTGTTTTCATCCAGATTATGATGAAAAGCAGAACAGAACAGAAAAGACTAAAGGCAAAAATGCATTGTATTGTTCTGGCAGAGACTTCCTTTAAGGCTAACTGAGTCATCAATTAACCTTCTTTGGATTGTCCTTCACTTAGTTATCTATCTACTTATAAATATTTTATTATCTTATACATAAGGATACCATGAAATCGTTATCACAGTTATGATATATCATGTCTACAGCATTCCTCCAATCCCCATTGCCATCAGCAGTGCCCCCAGACATGACTTCTTACTGAATCAATATTAACTCTAAATAGTCATAAACTTTCTATTGATTTATTGTTTTGGAATTCTGCCAGGAATCAACTTTAAACTTACCCACTTGTCTTTTATACAAAGTGCTATTTACTCTCTTTTGAGAATTATAACATCATTTCCCATTTTTTGTATATATGTCCTGCTATATAATTCTTCAAAGCTTAATAATCACTATGGTCCTAAGATCATGTGCAAGTTCCATTTAGTGTTTACTTATTTGTTTATTTTTAATTTTTTTCTAAGGCTAGGGTTAAGTGACTTGCCCAGGGTCACACAGCTAGGAAGTGTTAAGTGTCTGAGACCAGATTTGAACTCAGGTCCTCCTGAATTCAGGGCTGGTCCTCTACCCACTGCGCCACCTAGCTGCACCCTCCACTTAGTATTGTGAAATATAATTGATCTACTTATCTTCATTCAAAATAATTAGGGATTTCCCTATTATCTTCTTGTATAATTTAGACAATTCTTTCATCTTTACGTCAAAAGACTGATTTTCTTTTGAAACAAAATGGGAATTGATTATTTCTGCCGTCATCTGATAGCAATATAATGCTCCTTAAGTCATGGACCTATATTTTTCCTATTCTTTCTTTCTCTCTCCTTTTCCTTCTATCCTTCTTCTCTTCTTTGTTTCTTTTTTTCCTTCTTTCCTTTCTTTCTTGAAAACTTTAAACTGTATTTCTTGTTGATTTTAGCATTTTTTCACATGCCATAACTGTTAAAGGTTTTAGTTTTCCTGACACTATTTATATAGATAATGTTTCTAGCTAAGTGGCACAGTGGATAGAACACTGGCCTGAAATCAGAAAGGAGTTCAACACTTCCTAGCTGTGTGTCCCTAGGCAAATAACTTATTCCCTGTTTGCCTCAGTTTCTCCATCTGTGAAATATTGCTAATAATAGCACCTACTTTTCAGTATTATTGTGATGATCAAATAAGATAATAATTGTATAGCACTTACAATGACTAATACATTGTAAGCATTATTTTTGAAACATTTTTTATTAATTTAATATTTTATTTTCCCTGATGTAGAGGGTTGAAACTCTGAAAAGATGTACTTGAATCAGAGACAGCAGAGCACTTAAGACTACTTACCTATTTGATGTAAGATAATGGTTCTATATACATATATTAAGATGAGATGGTGATGTGATGGCTCTCCTCACCATTGGTTCTAGCTGAATGTGGATTGGAGGGCTGAGGAGAAAGGTCAGAGTCTCTCTGCTGCAGAACGAGGAGAAGAGAGACTTGAGGCTCTGGACTTCAGGATCCTGAATACATCTTTGATGAGCCACATGGCAGCTTGCCTGTCTCCTTCTCTTCTTCTCCTAAAGACCAAAGACTTTGACTGATCCTGAGGCCCTCTCTGGGCCTCCCCTTTTTGGAGGGCCCAGACATTATACATAATTACATGTAAAATAATTTTAACATACCTTTTCCAAATTTTGAGTTCCATATTCTCTCCCTTCTTCTCCTTCTCACCTCATTGAGAAGGCAATAGAGGTTACACATGTATAGTCATGCGAAAGAGATTTTTGTGCATTATTCTATAAAAGAAAAATCTTAGTTAATATTATATTCTTCTGTATTTGTCCTTGGGTACACATGCCTTTTCCTTAATCTTTTACAAATGTGTGGGCAGGTTATTTTTCAATCTAAGTTCATCAAAAAGCTTTCTGTGAAATTATTCCAGATTCCTTAAATACCTGCCCTGTCCCATCTACTTTGATAGGCAGAATTTGTCACCAGGAGCTAATCATACCAATGAAACCAAAGGTCCTTTCTTATATGTGTGTGTGTGCATACACACACACACACATATATATATACATATATGTTCATGAGAACATGAATTATTATACTTTTACAACAAACATGTTAAAATTGGGGCTTTAAAATATCAAAATGGGAGGAAATTCTCTATCCTGAGAGAAAAATCTTATTAAAATTGTGAAGCAGAGAAATAAATAGTTCCATATGATACTCACATATAATATGTCTTTTTCCACATTCTTGCACTAAGAATTTGTCAATCAGTTTATCTTAGAGGGAGACCCCATCAGTAAAACTCAAATTCCAGAATTTATTAAGGACCAATTACAATCTCCATTTTGGCTTAACTCTAGTCATCCAGATTTAATTATCCAGGAAATGTCTTCTTTCTTCATTGATAAGGAGCCAGTTGCCATGGTCATATACATTCTTAAGTGAGATTCAGCTCAGAGTCCCAACCAAATATACATAACATTATACAAATTTCTTCAGCTGATTAGGGAAATGACTTTGATTGATTTCCTACATTTAGAATGACCTTTTAGGAGAGGGTGCAGGCTAAAATTCCTGTTATGAAGGAAAATTGTTTCTCTTTTTAAAAATTTCTCTCTAGTCCCAAGTCTAGTGCTTTGCATAGATACTCAATAGTATCTCAAATCCTATAGATACTCAAAAATGTTCACCGATTAATTTATATTCAGATTTAATACTTTCTCTGTGCAGAATGGAGGGTCAAAACATGGGGATGAAACAGAATGATATACTTTGATCACCTTTCCCCCCATAGATAATGTCATTTTTCAACAATTTGTTCATTCTAGAAATTTGTGAAACATTAAATTGATCTTAATTTAAAATTCCTCATTTATGTCAGTTAATCTATTAAATGAAGAGATGAACTCTAAGCAATCTTCCAGCTATAATATCCCCCCATTTACATATATATTCTGAAAATAGATTTACTTCTATAAAACATATAATTTTCATCCATTTACTGTCACATCCAAAATTTGGAATAAAACTCATGTAACCTCAGATAGGTCATGTCATTTTATTATAATTTGTGCAATCATTTTAGCTATCTGTGTAGGTAGAGATAGATAAGGTAAAGTAGTCATGATAGGAGAGTCTCATTTTACATTTTTTATTTTTAATTCTGGACATGACCAAGCTTGTCCCAAAAAAATACCAGAAAAGGTACATCTATCTCTCTTTGCAGTAATGGGATATTATAAATGTGGAATTTTGCACAGCACATATTGTTATAAGTCACTGATATATTGGTTACTTTTCCTGAATTGGTTTTTCTCCTTTCTTTTTAATCTTTGGCATAAGGATAACTAACTAGGGAGGTAAGATAGAAAAGAAATATTCCAAAATGAGAGTGATATAACAACAAAAGGTATCAATCAACAAAAATAAGATAAATCCAAAGCAAAGAAAACAAATATCTGGACTTAAGATTCAAGGTGAGAAAAAAATCATCTTGATGGATTTTTGCAAAATAGTGTCAGTACTATATATTCCTCCAATAAAAATTTTACTTTTCTCCCTATAGTGAGAGACTCATTAAATCTTCATGTGAGAAAACCAGTTTAATAACTTGTTGCATAAGAAAATATATGTTCTACTAATGTAAGTTAGGTAGAATCAGCATAACTTAATGGATAGTTTGCCAGTCTTAGAATCAGAAAGATTTGAGTTCAAATCTTCCCTCAAATATTTGCTAGCTGGATATTCTTGGACAAACCACATAACTATTTTGTGCCTTAGACAACCCCCTAAGATTTATCTGCTAATTCAGAGAATTGTAGTATGTAGAGACATGTCCCTTCTGGAAGTATTTAAGCTAAGCTTTTCCTAAAAAACAAATAAAAAGTCCTAACTTTGCTTTCTGTTGATAGATTTTATATTGATGTTGCATTCAGCTAATTCAAAATCCAATCTTTGAAAATAAGTATGTTACTAAAATTATAGGCTAACCTTCTATATGTTTTTTAAAAAGTAAGAATAAGAATGTACAGTAAAATAGCAGAACCAGCACAGTTTCATCATTGCCTTACTCTGAATTTTCTATGATAAAAATAATATTCACTCATTCACAAAATATTGGTTGAGCACAACTTTATGCTCAAAGTACAGAGAGGATAGAGATCATTTGAAAGGAATAAAGGGAAAGAACACTCAGGGGAAAGCAGCATCTAGTTAGATTGGTCTATAACTGTTTGAGCAACTGCAATCTTCACATTAACAAAGATATCAATAAATAAGCATTTTAGGAACCAATTATGTTTCAGAATACTATGTGAGGAGCTAGATGTACAAAGAAAATAATACAAAGCATTCATTTGATGCTCTTAAGGAGTTCTTAAGGTCATGAATAAATTGAGTTTTGAGTGAAGTATGAAATTATGTGAAGGTGAGGAAAATATTCCAGATGAAAAGGTTTGGAAATGGGAGATAAATTGTTATATGTGAGCAAGAGCAGGAAGAACAGTTTGGCTAAATCATGAAATTCCAGAAAGGAAGTAACGTAAAATGAGACAAGAAAGAAAAATTGGATCTGTTTTTAAGAACTTAAAAAAATTAAACAGTAGAAGGTTTTTAATGTCTTGTTTTTATTTTTGAATTTAGTCCTAAAAGTCAATGAGTTACTGAAGTGTATTGAGCAGGAATGACATAGTAAGAACATAGTAAGAAGCAGGAATGACATAGTAAAAATGATATAGGGAAATCACTTCGGCAGCTGAATGGAGGATAGGTTTGAGTGGGGAACAATTTGAATCTTGACTCAAGAAGATCAGTTAAGGAGCCATTGTCTACCCACAAGTCCATCCACAAGGTAATGAGGAGCTGAACTAAGGTGATGGTAGTATGGTAATGGGAAGTAGAAAGATGTTAGAAAATCTGTACAGGTAAAAATGGTAAGATTTGACAACTGTTTAGCGTATGAGCATAGGAAGAAAATGGGATAGAGGGTTACTGAGATTGGGAAGTTGAATGTCTGGTAGGAGAATGTTGCCTTATACAAAAATAGAGAAATTTATAAGAAGGGAATAATCGACCCAGGGAAAGATAAAGAGTTCTGTTTGAGATATAGTTCATTTGAGGTGTTCTGTGAGACACCCAGTATAGAATTATATGACTTGGAGATAGTTTTAATCTATGAGGAATGGCATTCTTTAGAACAAAACTTATTAAACTGTGGGCTGTGACCCTACATAGGGTTACATAACTGAATGTGTGGATTACAAAATTATGATTTATTATCAATAAATGTTTGATTTGCATATCTATTTTATATACTTGTATACTTGGATTCATGTAAAAATTTCTCTGGTGGAAAGATGTTATTAGTGAAAAAAAGTTTGAGAAGCCTTATTTTAGAAATTCTGAAAGAATTAATAAACATATTGAAGGAGCATTATAAACTCAAGATCAAGGAATTTTATCTTAGACTCTGTTCAAACCCTTTATGAAATAACTGAGGCTTCAACATATATTGACTGGCTGATATTTGAATAAGTAAAATTCTTTGTCACAGTCTATTATACAATATAATACTATGCCATGCCATACCATACCATATCACACCACATCATAACATAAAATTCAATACAATAAATATTTATTGAGAACTTATGTTCTAGGCACTGTACAATCACTGGGCATACAAATAAGAAAAAGAGGTAGTTCCTGCTCTCATTGAGTTATAATCTAATGGGGGAAGATAATACACAAAAGGAAGCTTGAAAAGATGGGGACATTAGGGTGTACCTGGTCATATTTTGTGGAATTGAAACTAAGCAGAATTGTAAATAAAAAGTAGAAAGTTAGTAGGAAAGTCCAGGTCTCAGCCCTTTATAAAAAACAAACAAACAAACAAACAACTTTAAGAGTAGTTTAGTTTCCTTTTTAACCTTCCAATCATAGGGGATAAGGGGCTAAAACATCTGGGGAGGTGTTGAGTGTCCAAAGCTAAGTTAGCAGTATGATGATAAGATTTTAGCTAATTCTCAAAAATACGCTATGTTCCATGGAGTTACAGCTCCAAGCAGAACTGAAATGGAAAGTGAATGAAACAAATAGTCTTTGAACAAAAACTCTTATTTTCTGTCCTCCTCTTCTGTTCCCAAACCATCAGGTAGTTTATTCTAGTGATTTTTAATGGGTCCAAATTGCTTGCACAATGTTACAAAGGTATATAGTCATTCAGAGAAAAAAATATATATAACATATATATATATATAAAGGGAAAAACTTCAACATGTAAAATTTTCTTATGGAAAGTTTGGAAGTTTTAACTTTCTTAATATTAATAGTTATTCATTAGTTGAGTCATAATTTGGTCTAATTTCTAAGTGAGTCTAGATAGTCCTTTAACCTGTAGTTAATTATAGGCATCTTCCATTCCCAGAGCATAATGTTCTATGCAAAAGCACTTATCTCAAACTCTCATACAAGGAGCTATTTAAAGTATTTTGAAATTATAAAGTGCATTTACAATTATGTATATTAATTTAAATAGAATGACAGGTTTAGGGTCATCTCCTGAAGTTTGGAAACTTAACTTTCTTAATTTATTAGGTTGTTTATCAAATGCAAAAATAGCTTAAGGGACTAAGATCATATTGCCACCAGCTGTGAAAGAATGTGCTTGAAAACAATTGCCCAGTTGAGTTTTAAAGCAGAAAGGCAGTAAAAATGGACAATGTATTCTCTACCTATTTTGCCAGCAGGAGGGAATGCACCCAAGGGAACTCAAACTGTCAACAATATGTATTGTGTGCCCCATGTGCAGGAACTACTAGATCCTAAGGAAGAACACTAAAAGAGATAGAAGACATAGCCCTAGACCTTTGAGAATTTACCTTCTAGGCAAAAGGAAAGGATACTTAAATGTTCCAGTTAAATAGGAAGCAGTGAAAAAAATACAACACAAACTGAATACATAAGTACTGAATATATAAAGTTGAATAAAAGAAGAATTATTATCAGGTAGGCTAATCCAAAAACACTTTCCACAGGAAGCATTTATTTTGAGAGAGTACTGCTAATTCCCATAGAAAAGGGGGGCATCTTCCTTCTTTTTTTTTTTTTTTTGAAGAGGTAGGCTACCATACTTATGAAATATTGCATGTACTATCACTGTGTTGATTTGTTTTTCTAGCTGCTTTTCCCCTTATTTATTTAATTAGTTACCAAGGTTAGCTAGCTGGAAAGGGGAGGGGAGTGAAATATGTTTGGAAATGAAAGTTATATAAAAACTCTCTTTTCTTCTTCTTTGTACTTCCAATGAAATACAATACTTCACTGTACAGAATGCTACTCATCTATGCCTTTCATTCTTCAATTTCATTCTGTTCCTTAGAGATAAGGAAAAACTGAAAACCTTCCTCTAGATTTTTTTAGTATTCCATAAATCTCAGTTTAACAACTGAGCTGTCAATCTTTTGTTTTATGGTCAACTCTTCTCCTTTTTTAGTCATATATGACCTTACTGATTTCTTTTATGCTGCTTCTAGCACATATAGGTCATTTTGGTAAGATGCTGCAATCCACTTATATCAACCATGTATCATTTAATGCTTTTTAGGACACATACTCTTTTGTTCCTGAGATTGTAATGAGATTGTAAGGTTTAATGATTCATCATCACCTAGAATCATTGGGAAAATATTAGTTTTAAAAATATGTTTTTTTCTTTTTTTCCTCTCTGGAAACAATCTGAGAATTGGAAACAATTTGAAAATATCATATAATTTCTTAAATGACATCCAGATCATTTTCCTCCTTTTCAATTCTAGATCTGTACCATTATCTTTCTGCAGTATTTTCTAAGGTATAGCCACTACTGATGGATAAACTATTGGGGCACCTAACTGCATGTTATTATATGTTTTTAGTTGACTTGGTTTTTCTTGTGTGGACTGCTAGAAGGATTTCTTTTAAGTGGCTGGATGTCATTGGAGAGAAATGTAATTCTTATGCAGTCAGCCTAATGTAATCTGCAAACAGGAGCATCTAGGTAATTTAATTATCTTCTATTTGAATTTTGTATAAGACATATGCAATTACAATGGCAAAAATCTTTGGCAGACATGAATGTTTATTTTATACTTTGCTTATATGCTTTTAAGCAAAAATATTGGCAATCAAACACTGGTTACATCTATCAAAATGTTTTTTTGTGTCATCTTAACATATTAGGGATGTATTTTGTTTCAAATTAAATGTGTCCCCCCCAGTCAACAAGAAAAATTAGTAGTATTCTTTATTATTACTGTCCTTGATATTTTCCTTTTTAAAAAATTCCATTTTTTGAGATACTTTGGAAACTGATCCCTGAGGTTTTTTAAAAATTGTATCATATTCATGATAGATTTCTTTTTTATATATTAATTAATATATAATAATATAATAATAATAAATAATAATAATTAATCAAGTTTTTCCCTTTCACCAACTTCATATAATTAGATGCTATTTCTATTACCTGATGTATAATATACCAGATACTCTGATGTTAGCATTCAGTTGTACTGATTTCACTGTTTTTATAATGATTTTAAAACCTCATCATAAGAATATTGGTAAATAAATTTTAGAGTTGGATAAGACCCCCAGAGTCTTTGTAGAACAACTGAAAACTCAAAAAATAATTTCCTCCAAAAAAGAAAGAAAAAAGAAGTAGTCATCAGCCCCTATTTAAAGACCAAACCAGGGGCTCACTACTTCCTAAAGCAATTCAGGTCTTCTCAAGTTCAAGGCTAACATCCTATCCTTTATAGCAAATGTGTACAACTTACTCATCATTCCCAGTTTCATTGGGATCCAAAACTGGATCAAATTGGAACTGGACTAATACCCTCTCCACATGATGACCTTTTCACATACTTGAAGACAGCATAAGCTTTTCCCTTCTCCCTTTGACTAATCCTCATAAAACATGATCAGGATACTTTTCTATTTTGCTTGGCTTTCTTTTAATGTTTTCTACTATATCCATGACCCTTTTCAAATAAAAACTCAACATAAAACCCTAAATATTATCTGAACAAGGAATCCATACAAAGATAGGTACCAGAATTTGATACTGTCTTTTTTTATGTATCATGAGATCACATTTGCATTTTTGACTTTCATATTTTTCCTAAATGAATTAATGTCTTAATTTCCCATGTCTATTTATTTTTAAAAAGAGGCTAAATGTTTGTTGGTTGAAATAGATTTCAGTGGTTTTTGTTGTTGTCTTTTTTTTGTCTTCATGGTGATTATTTTATATCAGTACAACTTCTCTAGGAAATATTCAAGTTCAATATTTTGTCTATTCAAATATTTAAATATTTTCCTCCTTTCTGCCTCAGCTCTTCCTCTTTCTATCACCATGTCCAGTGCCTTCCAATTTATTTTTGAAAAATAATAACATTATTTATGTAGCATTGCAAGGTTAGAAAACTTCTGTATATATAATAACTATGCAAAATATGTGCTATTATTATCATTTTCCAAATAATAAAACTGAGGCTGAGGCTGAGAGAGGTTAAATGGACATGCCCAGAGTCACACATTTAAGATATGAATTCAGTTCTTCTCAAAGTTCAAGGCTAAACAGCCTATCCTCCATGTCACTTAGCTGTGTCAAGAAAGTATTCATGGAATGCAGATGTGATATTCCTAAATAATTAACAAGCCCTTCCAATCCCCAGCTCATCAGTGGGTTTGAGGTACATCAGTTATTTTCAATTTGATTTGGTCTATGTGTCCAGATGGTTTACAGGGGTACAGTCATTGCTCATGTTATAGCTTCTTGGAACCACAGATGAAAATTGGTTTATTGCAAGAAAAGATAATCAAGATCATCAAATATGATGAAACTAATTCCTCCAAATTTTTATTGTTCTTTGCAAGGAGGGCAATTAAGCTATCTTTTTATTTAGTTGCAACTTCTTTTTGATTTCTGATTACATTCCTAACAAGAATATCAATATTGTATGATTCAAAATATTAACATTCTGGAAGAGGAGTTTGTAATCTAATTGTTGCTCAAGTACAATAAGCAGATCAGTAGTCAAAGATTAAGAATACTAATGATTCAATAATATTTAAATACTATCTAAAATATTTATTTTTATGCCCTCTAGTCTTCCATTTCCCCCTTCCCCAGAAGTGGGAAGTAAGAGAGAGTTACTCATACTAAAGATCATTTTGGATTTTTATCTGTTCCATTGATTTTCATGGCTAAAGAATTCAATACCTTTTCATACTTACCAGCTGGTACTTGGATGGTAGACTTAGTCTATTGTCAGAGCTACATTCAATACAATTCTATCAAGTGCCTGATTCCCATTTCACTCCCAAACTTTTCTTCTCTATGACTCCAACTTATATAATGAAAAACAAACAAATATAAACCCTATAGAATTCTCTGAGAATAGCCTTGTGGCACTTTGTAGTGCACAGTTCACTGTCAAGCTATGTCATATAAGGAATCATTTTTCCTTCTTGTTATTCTTCTCATTTAGGTACAAAGTGCTATTTCACAGCTTAAGTATTTTCTAAGTACATGTCCCTGCTCCAAATCAAGGTCTTAAGTGAACATTTAAATGTTTCTGAAACTTGAATTTTGTATTGCGATAATCTTACTTCATAAAAATGGCTTAATAAAATTTAAATTAATTTTTTATTTTTCACATTTTTACTATTACAGTTTGACCTTTATTTTTCATTTGTGACTTTTGAATCCATATCAATGTTCTTTCTAATTTTGTTTACTCATCTATAAAAATGGAGATTTTACTATTGATGCTGTCCCTCTGGGCTTTATTGTGAGGAAAGTGTTTTGTTACTAGAAAAGGTCTATAGAAATGTGAATTGCCAATAATATTTGGAGGTCAGTGCAGATTAGGGGAAAGAGTAATGAATATGGTGTGAAAGGATATGGATTCAAACCTTAGATTTGCTAATTTCCACCTTTATGACCCTTAAACAATCACTTAACTCCTCTAGGCCTTAATTTTCTGTTCTCTAAAGTAAAGGAGTTGAACATGACTAGATGATCTCAGAGGCCTCTTTTAATTCTAAATTCTCTGAAATTGTAGTTATATAATTCCATATAGTTTTTAATACAGATTTAAATGTTATATAAGGTGTAAGATATATCATATTTATATAACATATTTATAACATAATATATATATGAGATATGTATTGTAATTATATTATAATACTATATTATAGGTTAATATATTATAATATTATACAAATTATGATATAATAAATTATAATTAATATACATTGTAATTGTAATAATTATAGGCTTATAAGTCTATGAGCCAAATTGTCCAGAAATGGAATTGTGTGTCTTCATATGTTCCATATTCTCCATAAATGGAGATTTTCCAAACAGAAGTTGGATGACGACTTAATTTAAATACAGTGTCTTGGCTCTGCCATTTATTTAACAAATGGCAAAAATGTAGTTCTCAGTTTCTCTTTTGTAAAATAAAGACTTCGAATGAGGTAATCTCTAAGATTCCTTCCAGTTCTAACATCCTATTGTGCTAATTAATGAGAGCTTACCTTGACCAGCAGGGCCTGGCCTTTTATCTATAGAAAATTAAAATGAAATGCAATGCAAAAACCTAGGTGTTTCAAGAAGAAAAATATATAAGCCTTTTTTAAAAAAATTAATTCATTTATTAAATATATCCCAGACTCTAAAGAGTGTGTGGTGTTTACTAAAAATATACGTTTTATTTCTCTGTTGCCTCTAGGATAAAATAACAAACTTTTTATGTTTGATACCAAAAATTTCCTTTACAAACTGACCCTAGCCTATCTTTTTAGATTTCTGTCTGTGTCAGTTAAATTGGTTCATTCAGTCTTTCCTGGGCATAGCATTACTGTTTCCAAGCCTATGTAGAGGGCTCCTCCTCATACTTGCAATGTTCTCCCTCCTCACTTTTGTCTTTTAGAATTCCTAGCTTCCTCCAAAGATCAGCTTAGTTGTTAACTCCTATAGAAATTATTTCTTGTTCTTCCCAGCTGTTAGACCTGTTCTATACCTGACAGTGCTTTGTCTTGACTTTGCATTTATTGACTGACTCTGGGCACATGTACTATTTCCTAGTAGAATGTAAGTTCTTAGAAGTCAGGATTTTCTTTTTGCCTTTGTATCTTCGAGGCTTAATAAAACAATAAGTATTTAATAGGATCATAGAAACATAGATTTAACACTGGGAGGGATATGAAAGGCTCTCTGCTTCAACCCCTTTCATTTATATAAGTAAAATTAAAGCCCAGAGACTTGTGGAATGTTTAAGGTCACTTAATAATTTGCAAACCTAAGATTTGAACTTAGGCTATATGACTCCAAATCCAGCATCTCTCCCTCCTTCACTAAAGCACACGGGAAGCACATAGTAGATACTTATTCTTATAGATCACATGAGATAATATTTGTAAAACACTTGGCAAAGTGCTTGGCACAAAACAAGCACTATATAAACCCTTATTACATTCATTTCTCTCCCTTTGTTGAATGAATGAATGAAAAGAAAGGTCAAAAGATTTTTTTTCCACTTGACACACTGAATACCTTTGTATATTTTAAGTGGTTGATATTCTTCAGGGACAAAGATGCTTCAGAAATGCAAAACTGTGTCTCCTGATACTGAGAGCTTAGGAATTCAACTCAAATATGACACTAGATCCATCAATTTAGGATTTCCAAAGAACTGCTTCTCCAACTCAGAAGCTTTTCTTTGCCATCTGCTAAAAGGTCAACATCTGTTCAAAGTAATCAAATTGGAGGGGAGGAAATCATCTTGACTACCAGAGTCCCCACTCCCAATCAGTTATTTTGCACAAACTTTTCTTCTCTATGGCTCCAACTTACATAATGAAAAAACAAACAAATATAAGCCCTATGGAATTCTCCAAGAATAGCTACAAAGTGCACAGTTCACTGTTAAGCTATGCCATATTAGATTAGAAAACTTAATTAGAAATTTTTTCTCGTGTGTGTGTGTGTGTGTGTGTGTGTGTTTATTCTAGAGGATTCATTTCTGTGTGTGTATGTATTTATTCTAGAGGATTCATGTGTGTGTGTGTGTGTGTGTGTGTGTGTGTGTGTTTATTCTAGAGGATTCATGTGTGTATGTGTGTTTATTCTAGAGGATTCATGTGTGTGTGTGTGTTTATTCTAGAGGATTCATTTCTGTGTGTGTATGTATTTATTCTAGAGGATTCATGTGTGTATGTGTGTGTGTGTGTGTGTGTGTGTGTGTGTGTGTGTTTTGCAGGACTCATTTATTTAAAGACACCCTAAGTTCTTATGATGACTTAATTTTTTCTAGGAATAATATTTAGATATTGGTGGAACATTTAGGTTTTAGAGGTTTATAATATCATTATATTTTCCCTTAGTCACAGTATCCTAGAGCTGAAAGAGACTTTAGAAGCCATCTAATCATTTATATTTAATCTCCATGCTTCATTTTGCTCATCTTTAAAATAATAATAGCTAACCTTAATATATACTACTTAATGGTTTGCAAAGTACTTTGCAAGTATGATCTCCTTTTATCCTAATAATAACCCTGTGATAAAGAAGCTATTATTATTATTTCACATTTTATACATGAGGAAACTGAAACAGACTGAAGTTTAATTGACTTGCCCAGTGTCATGGAGCAGGATTGAAAGTGAGGTCTTCCTCACTTCCTAACTTAAAGGGTTATTCTGAGAAAAAAAATTCCTTTGTAAATCTTAAAGTAATGCATGAATGTTATTTCCAACATTATCATTCATAGGGAATATCTGGAAATACCAGGAAAACTTTCTTCAGTTCATTATATTCTCTGCCCATAGATCATGGGTATCACTGTTACTCCTTTTTCTAGTCATTCAGGTTCATTGTCTTGGAGACATCAGCTAGATGTTTTAGGGATAGTGAGTTAGAGGTACAATGAGGTCTGTCTCTGAGGTCCCAAAGACCTGGGTACAAATCTATCCTTAGATATTACAAGAGGGCAGATCCAAGATAGTGAAGTAAAGGCAGGAGCTCAACCAACCTTTCTCCCAAAGCGCTCCAAATTCCTTTAAATAATGCCTCTAAACAAATTTTAAAGCATCAGAACACCCCAAAAGATGGAGCACAACAATTACTAACAAAGTGATCCTTAAACTCCATCCACCTCAGTCTCCTCCAATATAAAATGAACTCAGAGGGTTGTTAAAAGGAGCCAATGAGATAATTTTTGTAAAATTCTTAGCATGATCCTGGCACACAGTAGGCATTTAATAAATGTTAGTTATTATTTTGGTAGCTATATGATTGTGGGCAAGTCACTTAACCTAAGTTTGCCTCAGTTTCCTTATCTGTAAAATGGGGATAATAATGGCATCTATCTCACAGGGTTTTTTTTTTCCTGAGGCTGGGGATAAGTGACTTGCCCAGGGTCACACAGCTAGGAAGTGTTAAGTGTCTGAGATCAGATTTGAACTCAGGTCCTCCTGAATTCAGGGCTGGTACTATCCACTGCGCCACCTAGCTGCCCCTATCTCACAGAATTATTGAGAAAAGCAAATTAGATCCTATTTATAAAGTGCTCAGCATAGTGACTGACACATGGCTCTTAAGTGCTTTTCCCTTCTCTTCTCATCCTTGACTTTCTCATCTTTCTCCTCTCACCTTCATTTTTAATCAGTTTCCAAATAATGTAGATGCTATTTCCAAAGCATCTTTCATACTCTTATCTCTATGGTCCTTCTTTACTCATATGACCACTAGTATATTTAGACTCTCATCTCTTCTCACTTGGATTATTATAAATAACCTCTTCACTGGTCTCCCTGCTTAGAGTATCTCCCTTTCCAATCTGTTCTCATTCTCTTCCCAAGACAAAAGCCCATGTCAGTTCTCTGCTCAAATACCTTCATCGATTCCATTTTGCCTCTAAGATAAAAATTGAAACTCTGGTCTGATATTTAAAACCCTTCATATGTTGTTGCTCAGTTATAAATTCTACAATTACAAATTCAGGCTGGAAGTCAGGAAGATTAATTCAAATTAGACAATTAGTTGTATGATCCTGGGCTAGTCATTTAACCCCGTTTGCCTCCATTTTTCATGACTGAAAATGATTAAACAGCAATAAAAAATTCACTTTATATTATCTTATTTTACTTATGTGTTTGTGTGCAGGATCCTTCCCCTTGCCCCAATAACCCATAAGTTCTGAGAAGGCAGAGAGTGAATCATTTTTGTCCCAACACCTTGCACAAATTCTGGAGCACAATAAGCACTTAATATATGTATTTGATTGAATTGAAGAGAATGTCAATAGACCTTACAGTTTTTCTTTAGTTCCCTTCTCTTATGAAAATAAATGAAACTGTACTATTTCATAAACATTGAAATATAAAAAGAAAAGAAGCAAGCAATCTGATGGTCAGTTATTGAAAAAAGAAAATGAACATTTTTCTAAAACCATAATCCACTGGGCAAAGTGAGGATACTATTATGCTGTAGATAGAATATGGCTCCTTTCTCTACCATCATATTGCTTCATATCTCTTTGCTTTATGTTTTCTAATTTTAAAAGAAGGATTACAAAAATTCTCATTCATCATTTTTGTCATAGTATTTGAAGATATGTTGAAATTTATTTTTTACTTTAAAAGTGAATGTAAGAGAGTTATTAGACTTTAGATTGTAAGTAGAGGGATTCCTTTGGGGGATGCTGCACAACAATAACAAAAAAAGAGTTAATAAGTATTTGAGTTCCCACCTAGAGAAAAACATTGCACTAAAGACTAACAACAATCTCTGCTTTAAAGTTGGTGATAGAATTGGTGGGGGGGGTAGGACAGGGAAGAACAGTTTTCAACCCTTTAATTTCATGAATATAAGGATCTCTTTTACTGAAAAGTCTCTCCACCAAATTTAAATAGTCAAATTATCTGTGATTGGTAGTCTTAGTTTTGCCCTGGGGGGATTGAGAAATTAAGTTACTTGACAGTGGTCCCACAGATAGTGTGTGTTAGAAAGCAAATTTGAACTCATGTTTTCCTTACTCCCAAATTAGCCTTTTGTCTACTTTGTTTCACTGTCTGTTACTGAATAATAAGAATGATCATAATTGATATGTTTAAGAAAATTCAATGATTTTAAGTTTGCTTTGGGGATAATTAGAAAAGTAATCAAGGAAAGATATTCAAAGAGTAGTAGGCTTCAGGCATGAGTTCTTAACTTTTCTCTGTGTCTTGAACATTTTTGACAATTTGACACCCATGAAAACATAGGAATGATATTTCTAATTGAGGAAATAAAATATTTAGATTTCAAATAAAACCAATTATATTGAGATAAAGATATAATTTTTCCATCCAATTTCATAAAGCACCTGTAATCTATCTATGTTGGTGTCCATTCACTGAAGGTTAAGAAAGCCTGGCTTTAATATAATGGAAAAGAAGTTGTCTCATGTGTATGGAATTTCTGAAACAACATTGGAAACTTGGGAGGAAACATTAGTCATATATATGGGATGCCAAAAGGAAGGCATGTTGTTTGGGGAGGAAAGTGTAGAAATCAGAGAAAGAGGTGTTTTTTTTTTTATCCTTTTGATCTGATTTTTTTCTTGCACAGCATGATGAATATGGAATATGTGTAGAAGAATTACACATGTTTAATCTATATTGGATTACTTGTTTTGGGGTTGAGAGAAAAGGAGAAAAATTTGGAACACAAAGTTTGGCAAAAGTGAATGTTGAAAAATATCTTTGCATGTATTTGAAAAATACCACTAAAATAAGAAAATTCAGAGAAAGGCAGATATGGGGTTAGCTGGTATTTCAATTTGCAGTCAATGGTCAAACTTGCATTTCATCAGAATGGGAGTAGTAAGCAACATGTGAAGGGAAGAGATTTAATAGTGATATTGTTAGAGTTTGTTCTAATCTCGCTACTTGGGAAAAGCAAAAGAATACCATGATAGTACTAAGGTGAAAAAAGGCCTTGCTGGTAGACAACATCACAAAGAAGAGAGAATACTGCATTGAGAGTATTCAACTGCTTCTACTGCAATTAGACAATTCTGTGACCCAATCCACATAACTGATCTTATATAAAGGTAATTATTTACTGGCTATCTCCTCCCATTAAAATGTGAGTTTTTTGAGGGCAAGAATTTTTTTCTTTCTTTTGTATCCACAAAGCACATCACAATGACTAGTGAGTAATGATAACCTCTCTGGAATTCACTTTCCTCATCAATAAAATGAAAGGTTGGAATAATTCATCTCAAATATTACTTTCAGCACTAAATCTATGATCCTATTGAGATTAAGTTGACTATGATGAAAAGCTGAATTTTAATAATGTATCAGGGAAGTGGGCAGCTAGGTAGCACAGTGGATAGACTACTAGGCCAGAAGAAGACTCATTTTCCTGAGCTGAAATCCAGCCCCTGACACTTACAAGCTAAATGATTCTGGACAAGTAGCACAATCCAATTTGCCTCAGTTTCCTCATCTGTAAAATGAGCTGGAAAAGGAAATGGTAAACCAGTTTAATTTCTTTGCCAAGAAAATCCAAAATGGGCTCAAGAAGAGTCAGTCATGACTGAAATGTCTGAACAACAATATATTTCTTGTTAAAGTTTCACTTCTTTTGAGTGAGAAACTGTTTTGCTTTTGTTTTGTTTTTTTTTATTACTAGCATGTAGCATGGTGCCTGGAACATGATATTCATTTAATAAATCAAGTCAACAGGCATTGAATAAGTGCTTTCTATGTGCCAGGCTCTATGCTATGTTTTGGAAATATCAATGCAAGCAAAAGGAAAAGCAGCTCCTGTCCTCAAGATGCTTACATTCTAATGTTAATTACAATACATAAAAAGCATTTGCAAAGGTGAAGGTGAAGTTACTTTCATGGGGATATAATAGCAAAATCTGTAGTCAGGAAAGAAGAGAAAGATGGCAAGCCTGGCTATTTTCTCCAAATTCAGCTTCTACGAGGAACCCACTAATGGAAGTACAAGGTCAGAGAGCTCTTCTAGGTTGAGGAGGTAATTGAGGAAAGACCAGAGGGCTAGGAGTAGAGCTAGGTGAGGAGTAAATAGAAAAGTGGGCAATTAGATCTCTGAGTCCATCAGTTTTTACATTTTGGCCAAACTCCACAAAGGAAATAATGCCTATACCTAGCATTTATATTATACTTTTAAGATGTGAAAATCATTTTACAAATATTATATAAAAACATTATCTCATTTTATAATTTATTTTTATCATTTTATTTTTATAACAACTCTTGGAGGTAGGTGATATTATGATCCATTTTTTAGATGAGGAAACTGAGATAAAGTTAGAGATAAAGTGACTTGCCCAGGAGGATCACATAGCTAGAAAGCACTTGAGGTGGGATTTGAACTCAGGTTTTTTTTTTACTTCAGATTTGGTGCTTTATTCATGCTTCTTTGAATGACTTAATATTCTCCCAGTGATGTTTTATGCCTTTGAAGCAGGAAGATCATGATAATAAAAAATTGACAACTAAAGGAGATTCAGAGAACAATGAGGAAATGTATTGGAGGTGTGGAGAATTCAGCAGGTAAAGAACAATGACTTGTATCAAAGAAATGACATAAAAGATACCATCAAGGAATTGTATAGCTGGAAAAGAATGTAGGTCCAATATGTAATAAAAATAAAAAACAAGAGGGACATAATCTGCCTGCTACCCTGGAACCCTTGGGATTGACAAGGAGAAAAATAAAGGTCTCCAGTATAATGGGTAAATGTTTCATAAAATATGTGGAAAACCATGGACAAGAATCTCAGTGAATTAAAAGATACAGAGAGCTTGCTATCTGCATAAGGGAAAGGCTAGCTCTCAAACAGCTAATATTAAGTCCATACTGTATAACAGGTATTATAAACAAAAAGATATTAAAAATAACCCCTGCCCTTGAGGAAATTCCATTCTACTGGGGTAGACTGATGAGATCCTGTGTACATCTAAATAACAGAAATATGCTCTCTCAGAAGTCAGCCTTATGCTTTTCAAAATGCTAAGTGGAATAGAAACTGCTGAGGGTGGGAAAGGTTCAGCCAGGTGTGACTGGGATGAGTTCCAGGAGTTTCTAATCTGAGCTGTGGGTGGGTCAAGCCAAAAGGTATATCAATTATGAGTTTATAGGAACTCAGCTGAGGTGTAGACCCAGGGTGTAGGTGTTGCACATGATTAATTAGAGCCAGAATTTGCTTAGGCAGGTGAGTTAGAGGTGTCTGCTAAGAGATAGGAATTAAGGTCAGGGAAAGGACAGACCAGGATTTGGAACAGGATGAAGATAAAAGTTTATATTCTTCCTTGGGTCAAGTAAACTGAGGAGAAAGCAGTAGGTCACAGTCAGGTATCAAAGCAAGATGATAGGAGGAATAAATGGATGCAAAAAGTCCACAAAATGAGAAGGTGGCAGGGGAGAGCCCAGAATGAGGTGGATAATCACACTGTGCCTCAATCCCCGGAGGCTGATTTGTGCTGACAGATTTGTACAGTGGGCCAGGGCTTCCAGGTACGATTTACCTCCTCAGGAACAGTATTTTGGCAAAAAAAAGAGCCAATCCACTACAGTGCCCTTATCTTGTAGATGATTTCTCTTCTCCCCAACAACTCCAGGAGTCCAGGATCTTTCCATTTAAATTTACCATTAAATATAAATTAAGTACCCACTATATGGAATATAATATATTAGATATAATATGGTATAGTTCAATGATATGTTGAACTCAAACAAAAATGGATCCCTACAAGTTGTGTATTCACAAAAAAAAATCACACATTCACATTATCTATGTTTTATTTTATTTTATTTTGTTAAATATATTCCAATTAAATTTTAATCTGTTTTGGGCAGCAATCAGGAGTGGTGTGGGCTGCATGTGGCCTTGGATGTGAGTAGTGCTGAACATGGGAGTCTATGAGACTTGCATTTAAATCCAAACTTCTTCATTCCTTGGATTGCCACCTATCCTCCCTGGAGAAACCTTTGCTTGTAGGCCCCACTTTGCTGATTGGTGACTGCCTTTCATTTCAGGAGGGACCTTTTACTTTCAAGAGACTCACTCTCTGCATCTCTTTATTCTGTTTCTAGCTCTCTTTATCCCATATGGCCACCATTCCACATTCCACTTGGCTGCTCCTGTTAAAAATAAAGCCCCATTAGAATGTAAGGTGCTTAAGGAATTGTTTATTTCCTTGTACTTATATCACTAGTGCTTAGAGAAGCGCTTGGTACATTTTCTTGTGGTTTTTCAGTTGCTTTCAGTTGTATCTGGAATTTTTTTGGCAAAGACACATAGTCTGGCAATTCTTTCTCTAGTTCATATTATATAAATTATAGATTAGGAAACTGAGGCAAAGAGAACTAAATGACTGTCCCAGGCTCACACGGCTGTTAAGTGCCTGAGGCTAGATTTAACATCAGAAAAAGGAGTCTTCCTGACTCTAAATCTGACAATCTATCCATAGTACCACCCAGTTGGCTGCTTGACACACAGTAGGGACTTAATAAATACGCTATTGTCTTCCTATTTCTACATCATTCGACTGGCTGTCTGACATTGGGCAAATCACATAATCTCTCTGAGTATCCTCACTTATAAAAGGGAAGGATTGGATTCAATTTCCTCTAAGATATTTTCTAGTTCTAAGTCTATGATTCTACATAAAGATGAAATCAGATATAATCTATATAATACTATGTAGCAATGCTTCCCAAAGTGTGGTCCAGAGAATCCGTGGAAGTCTCTAAAACTCTTTCAGAGGGTCTATAAACTCAAGATTGTTTTTTTTTTATTTCTAATTAGGTAAATATCTATAAATGTAAGCCACATAAACAAAAACTCTTTGAATAGATTCTTAAGAATTTTTAATAGTATAAAGATACTGAGAACAAAAACTTGAGCACTAATGCTGCATAGTACTAGGGTTCTTTCTCATTGGGAAGACAAATTATGTAGGTAGATGAATATAATTCAAATTAGACAACAGACATAAAAGGGATCATAGGATCAAATATAAATATTTGATGGGATTTAAGTCATGGAATCTAACCCACTTCTCTAACAAATGAGGAAATAGGATGAGAGAGATTATGACTTTTCTGAATTCAGAGAGTAAACAGGCAGAATTTGAACTCATCCTGCACATAGTTTGCTATACTAGAATGAATTTTTTTCTTTACAGTTTTCTCTCAGAAATCTCAAGAGGGAGGAAGAAATTGTTTCCAGGGGTGGTGTTTAGAGGAGGTTTTGCCAATGAGATGGGATCTGACATCTTATTGATCAAGTGGTCCTGTAGGGTGTCTTTATGTGGGACATTATTCTGGGTTTGTGACAGAAACTTGAGGAAAGAATGTTTTCTTGTTATTTGCTGCTTGCATAGCCCCAAAATAAATTAAGGAAATATGGGTATAGTCTGTCACTTGGCTGTTGTAGTCTGCCATAGTGGTTTGAGAGAATAAGGACTCGCAATTTAGCATCCTGTATGTAGAAATGAATCAAGTGCTATGTTGGAGTAGAACACAAGGGGGGGCAAGAGGATAGGAAAAAAGCTCAAAACAATCATAATGGTGTGATTTCAGGTTTTCATAAGAGGGATGAACTGCTAAATTCATTTACTTTTATCCTGACATCTTTCTATTCAAGATGTGTTATTTCAGGCTTACAAATGCTATGAAACATTTTTAAGCTCAAAAGACAACTCTTTAAAGTTGCATTATGAACCTGGAAATCAGTCCATTATCTCTAAAGGCATGAATCACTCTTAAAGCAAACAAATAACTACTGCCTGACTAGGCACTGAGGGCAGCTATTCCGTAGTCTGCCCTGGTCAGACTCATTTGGAGAATTCTGTTTGATTCCTGGCACCCCACTGGAGGAGGGACACTGAACAGCTAAAGTGACAGCAGGAGAGTTTGGACAAAACAGTGAAAAGGCTGTAGACCATGGCATCTTAGTTCAATTTAACTCAACAAGCCTTTATTAAGCACCTATTATGTGCCAGATCCCGGGATTGGTGCTGGGGATATAAAGACAAAAAAGAAAATAGTCACTGGTACACTGGAATTTATATTCTACTAGGATGGAGAAACTGAATATAGTTAGTTTTGAGTAGACAACACATAGGTGCCTGTAAGTATTTGAAGGGTATTTCATAAAGGAATGTTTTGTTTGACCAACGAGCAATGGGTGCAAGTTGTAGAGGGACAGATTTATGCTTGATGTGAAGAGTATGAGGACAAAAATCAAAACCAAACATACAACTACCAAAAATGAAAAAATAAACGATACCCTCCCCGACACACAATTTTCTTAATATTTAGAGCCATCCAGAAGAGGAAGGGAAGCAGCGTTTATATAACAACTATTATGTACCATGATCTGTGCTAAGTGTTTTTAAATATATTATTTCATTTGATCCAGAAGTATCTTGTTAGGCCTCCTACTCTCCCATTCCCTTCATACGCCTAAAACATATTATGAGGCTTCAAGTGAAGACTTAATGACTATTTGTCAGGGAGCCTAGAAAGGAGATCCTTTTCATCACCAGGTGTATTCTGTAGTACTTTTTAGCCCAGAAATCCTAGGTAAATCCGTGATTTATTAAGAGAAGCAGATCTTTTAAATGTGAGTTGCAAAAGGTTTTTAAGTGTCATCCTTCCTTACCCAGAGAAGAAATCACCAGAGTCAGAACAATAACCTTTGAAACCCTCTGACTTTTGCTGCAAGACACACCCCAGTGTCCAACAGATGCTTGGATGTAGGGACAGAAGGGTTTTGATTAAAGAAGAGAACTCCAGTGTGTATGAAACATTGAATCATTTCCTTCCACCTCTGTCCATCTGTGTTTCTCAAAGTGCAACAGATGTCTTCTCAACTTGTGGCATCCACTGTGTCTCTGAGGCAACAACAGGGTTTTAATGGATTCTGGTACAGACTAATAAAGCCCAAGATATTGCTCACTGGGGAAAGGGCAGAGGTTCTCTAAAAGTGTGACCTCTGTGACCACATTTATACTTTATTATTCATCATTTGTTTAGGAATTTCACTGCTGTACATAGGAGAGAGAAAAATGTTTGTAAAAATAGGTTTAAGTATGAGAAATCATATTACATGACACAATGACCTGACCACATCTTTTAAAGAGTTTTGCTGAAGTATTTGAAATAAAACTCATCAATGTATTCACCCTTTCTTCCTTCTATATCTTTAAAAATATGTACCTTATTTTTGTAAGTTATTTATATTTGTAAGTTATGTAAGTTATTTTTGACCTCACATTCAGAAATGAATATATCCTCCTTTTACTCAAAATCCAGAAAAGCACTCCTAATAATAAAAAATTAGGAAAATAATTTTACACAACTACTTTTACCAGTCTATGCAATACACTTCCAAAGTCTTTAAGAACTTTCTCCACACATTTTTGGATCCAACCTGGTTTTTCTAATTTTAAGGGGTTGTGATTGTTGTCTTTTCCATTTACACTGCTCATATGATAAATGGTATACAGTTGTCCTTTTCACATTTTGATATGCAGTTTTTATATATCATGGGATTGCTTAAGAAATTAAATGAGAATTTTTGGGGAGTTTTGTGGAAGCTACAGATAACACATAAAGACCAGCAGATGATATAAAAATGTTTAGAAACTCTGAAATGTATAAAAATATATGCATAGTAATATATAATACAGCCTATGACCAAATACTTATCCTAGATTTTATAATAAGATGCTGTAAATACCCATGAAAAAAGAATCAGTCTTCTCCAATACAGAGGGAGGGCCAAAAAATTGTGCATAGATGTTCAATATCTCAGAGAGTTTGGGGTGTGCCCCCGTTTATTGAAGGGATAATATTAAATAATGGATAGCTCTGGCCTACAAGTCTGACCTGAGTACAAATTTCATCTCTGACACATATTGGCTATGTGATTCTGGAGATGTCATTTAAATTTTCAGTACTCTAGGAAACTCTTTGGAATCTCAGTTGTAGAAAAGGTACTGGCCTACATCAATAAAAGTTGTTTTTCCAACCAGAATTTCTGTAAACCAATGAAATCACTGGCCCATTTCTTAGCCTTCCAATTATATTTTTCTTTCTTATGTATCTAGTCAAAACTTCTCTAATACTAATGGGAGAGACAATAATCATTCTGTATTCTGCCTTGTCGTGTAATGCTTCGACTCATAACTAGGAATTCTTTCCACCTTGGGCAAAAAGAGTTCGGGGACTGATGATTTTGGGAATGAGAAGATAGTCTAAGGGAGTTGCAATGCTAGGAGTGGAACAGAGGAGAATTGGGGGAGAGGCAGTTGATGCTAAGAACAAAGGAGAAAAATGGAAGCAGTTATACTGAAGATAGTGCCAGAGAGTACTTACTCCATTTACTAGGACACTTAGCAGTCAAGTCTCTGGTTGAATGAATGTACATAGGGTGAAGGGAGGATTAAAAAATCCAATTCATTGCATACTGATTAAGGACCAACTATATATTAGCACTGTGGTCTACAAAACAGAAAAACAGACCTTTCTCTCAAGTAGCTTTCATTCTCCTGGGAGATGCAATTGCAAACAGAGAAGTAAATACAAGCTAATTTGAGGAGGGAGCGAGCAATAATAACCAGAGGGATCAGGAAAGGTTTCACAGAGTAGGCGGTAACTGAATTGAGCACTGAAAAAAGATAAGGATACTCAGAAGTGGGGGTGAAGAAGGGGGAAGAAGGAGGGTGTGCATTCACAGCATGAAGGAACAGCCTGTGCAAAAAGATGGGAGAGGGGATGCAAGGTTCAGGGAATAGCAAACAGGCCAATTTTGAATAAATGTAGGATAAGTGAAGGGTAGAAGTGTGAATTGACTAGGAAGGTAGTCTGGTGTCAGATAAAAGCAACAAGGGAAAGCAGAAAATAGTTAGAGAAATATGTAGGAGAAAGAAGAAAAAATGATATCCTCCCATCTGTAACCTTTGAGACTTCTTCCAAATACTATGGCAACATAAATGATACTGACTTCACACACTGCCCTGGGGTTGAGCTGTTATAGAAACACATAATCTACTTAAAAAACCCTGAAGCTCATGATCTGAAAAACGTCTCCTTAAGGAAAGAGCTTTCTGGGATTCCTCCAAAGATCTCTTGCCTGGAATAGAAATGACCAGACAATAGACTTGTTTATCTCCAAGGTAAATTCCCTCAGCAACCTTCCAGCAGTGCCTGGTTGTTTAAAGGACCATTCCTTCTCCAATGTCCTGAAACATGAAACTGATGATGTAAAGATCATTCCAGCTGGTGTCAGAGAAGATGCAATTATCTTTAATCTTTGCTATTGGAATGCTCATGATATGAATTGCAAAGTATTTAAAATAAATCTGGGCTATTATGGAATTAAGTCCCCAAATAGAGACAATTTTTATAACTTAGAAAATGCCCTGTAGCTTAAACTGTTTCTTCTTCCATTTAACGTAGGGTGTGCTGGGATGTGCTTCTGGGGGCATGCTGGCTGAACTGAAAGGGGGTGTAGCTGTGCACTAATATTGGAAAGTAGGTTCAATATGCTTTCTTTGATCCAGTCAGCCCACCTAACAGGTTGTAAAATCGGCTTTTTCTGCATGATCCTGGCTTCTAGAGAAAATCTAGTAACATTATATGAAATCATCAATTTCTAATAGTAGATTTTTACATTTGTGGGAAAAGAAGGATGGCACAGAGGAGGGAGGGAGAAGTAGCTTTGGCGTTAAGAAGACCCGAGTCCAATTTCCACCTCCCACACCTACTACCTACGTAACTAAACTGTCTCCTAGCTAAAGAGGGTTCTCTTAGCAACTTACATCTATATGTTTTAAAATGGCAGGAAAATTTTCTTCATTAGGAGTTCCTCCTATAAGTTAAATCATAGGTCAGGTAGAAAAAAACAAACAAAACATAAATGAAATCATAAGTCTTTAAGGGGAAAAACATTTTAAAAACTTTTTTTGGGGGAAGTTATGCTTCTAATGCTTTATATTCATTGGAGTCTTACAAGAATCCTATGAAGAAAGCACTATGTTAGAGCTATTTATTTATACTCATTTTACAAATTCGGGAGCTGAAGCTGATTCAAATGCTGATTTCTTTGAATCTTCAGTCCAATGCTCATTCCACTATACAACGTGACCTCCCTATACATAAGCTTTATAAAAATCCTTCTTTTAGCAGAAATGAGATATAGTATGGTACAGAAGGTAGAAAACTGGATTCGAAATCAGAAGACCTGGATTCTAAAAGGAAGAAAGAGAATTTGCAATTCAAAATTAAAAAAAAAAATTAAATGCTACATTTTAAAAAAAGTTAATTAAATTTTTAAAAGACTTCTAATAGCTATGGACTGTATGGTCTTGTACAAATCATTTCTTAGTGACTTTAAAATTCTCTAACAGTTTGAATTGCAGGGGGAAAAAAGAAGTCATCAGAGTTGTGGAGGATTAGTAATAGTTACCTAGAAGAGGAGCAAGAGCTACATCTTTATTTAAGTAAACTTAAAATGGAAAACTAGTTGCATGTCAATTGCATTGCTCGTTTCCTCACCAAGTAATCCTATATCATTGAAAAGTATCATTACAAATTAAAAGTACAAATATCTCTCCTCAAAAAAAAAATTCCCCAAAAATCCAGTTTTATGATTTCAAGTTTAGTTCTCCTTACACTATATTCAATGGAGATTTTGACTGACATCAGACGAGATACCCTGTTACAGTAGGAACATTGTTGAACTTTCATTTTTTGTTTTTTCCCTATAGGCAATTGGGACTGACTCATAGCTAGTAAATATTAAATTTCTGAGGCTAGATTTGTATTCAGGGCCCTCTAGCGCCTCAAAAATGTTGAACTTTAGGTCATGGAACCCCAGGTGTGAATCCCAGTTCTATCACTTACCCAAGTATGTGACCTTGAGAAAAAATTTTTAGAGTCTCTGGGTCAGAGTTTCCTTATTGTCAAAATAAATGAATAGGAATAGATATCCTCTGAGGCTCCTCTCAGCTTTAAATCCATTATCCTATAACCTCAAGACTTCCTGTATATAGATCTTCAGCATACTCTTTCTATTGGCAGCTGCAGAAGTGCAAATGGATTAAGAGCTGGTGCTAAACTCTGTATCTTTCTGCCTGAAACTGGTATATCATTTAACTTGGGAAGAACTGGAGAATAGCACTGAGAGATTCACCTTCACCTGGCTTATTCATAATTTATTTCAGACACAGCACCATGAGATAGTATAGAATATATGGTAGACTCAAAGGAGCCTCATCGGGGTATGATCACAGCTGTTTAGGTCTCCTGAGTATTTTTCCTTTATCTCTTTCTGCATGGATGTTCTGTAAGTGATCAGACATAGGGATGGATGGTACAATGTATATACATGTGTTTCTCCCGACTGTCTCTGTGATCTATGTTGAAAAAGGTCATATCAAAAATGATTGTTGCATGAAGATGAGCTTTACCTCAAATTCAGCCTATGAACAGTATTTGAATTTACCGAGTTTACTCTTCTGTCATTGCAGATGAATTTTATCTTATTTGTTGTTGGTGGAGTTCATGGGGAAAGATCAGTAGTGGATAATAGGAGCCATTAGAATTGGGGAGGATCAGTATGGGTAAGGGAAGGGGAAAAGGATCTAAATTTCTGTTTTAGGAAGCATAAAACATAAAGCTAGATAGGTTCAATATTAGAATTTCAGAACAAAATTTGAACAAGAAAGAAAACAATGGCAGAAGAGGACAAAATATGACATCAATAACAGAGCAGAAGACAAGGTGCAGATAATGTTAAGGGGCTCTCTCAAGTCTCTGTTTTTTCCCAAACAGGAAAAAATCTGTTTATAATAGATTTTCATGTTCAAAACTTCAGTATTAAAAAATTATAATAATAGCTAACGTTTATGTAATGCTTACTATGTATCAAGCGTTATGTTACATACTTTTATTATCTCACACAACTCTGACAAGTAGGTACTATTATTATCTCCATTTTACAGATAAGGAAACTGAGACCACGCACTTTACCTAATAGCTACACAGTTAATAAGTATCTAAGGCTGGATTTGAACTTAAGTCTTTGAGATGTGAGACCCAGTGTTCTATCCTCTGAACTTCCTAGGTGCCACTAAAATTGGTGAAGTTATGAGTCAAGTCTGTTATGCCATTGTGTCTCCTCAACTGAATCAGTCTGGTTTGGCTATGAATTTAGGCAAGTGCTTCTCTATGGAGTCTAAAGAAAAGAGCCTAAGCTTGAGAGAGGGATTATATTAGGGAGCCCTGATTTCAAACATTGTGGCAAATGTATTGCATTGTGATATGGACTGACAAATTGAGAGGTAACTTCCTTCAAAATTTGTTTTTGTTGGTTTTCAGCCATTCAAACATGTCTGACTCTTTGTGATCTTACAGACTATAGTATCCGTAAGATTTTCTTGGCAAGGATATTGGAGTTGTTGGTCATTTAATAAAATTTAGGGACCACTTTCTGTTTTGTCATTGTATCCCCAGACCCTTCCACATTACAAGTATTCATCAGGTAGTAAATATTTGTTGAACTAAACTGAATTTGGGGAGATATATGGTGATCTGTTTAGATAGCAAGTGAAGGAAGAAATATAAAAAAAGATGATAGATTGGAAATATGACAATAGATGAAATTTTAGGGAGTAGGAATGAACTCACTTTACTGATCACTTAGTGACCAAATTGGGAGGAGAAACTCTCAGTAGTGTTAACAAGATCACTACAAAGCATTTGTATAAAAGTAGGGAAAAACAATATGGGGAAAGATGGATTTGGGTCATGGAGAAGAACTTGAGAAGGAGAAGAGAGAGGAGGAGTTGGAAATGGAAAAAAAAATAGAATTTGGGAATGATGATGATAATATGGAATAATTCTTGAATATTTCATGGTAGAGATGGGATGAACTTGGGAAAGGAATTAGCAGAAAATTTAAGACATTGGATACACTTTATAGGTCTCCTAGTATTTAGAACTGGAAGGCACCTTATGGAATATATTTAATTAAACCCTATTATTTTATAAATGAACAAAATGAATCACAGAAGTGAATGGTCTAAGACAATCTAAACAGAAAAAAATATAGCTAGCATTCAAACCAAAGACTTGAAATTAGAAATCCAGTACTCTGTCCATTATATTATATTTTCTCTATGATCTATTACTTTGAAGTATCTCTGTAGTGGGCTATTGAGGAGGTAGTGCTATGGAGGAGCTAGCTATTATAGTTTGAAATAAGATCTCTTTATTAAAGGTACTGAAATCTTTAGAAGGAATGTATGTTAGCTGCCTTCTAGTTGTTATATGTCATGTAAAGAGAAATTAAATATTTTGTTTAGCTCTAAAGCACTAAACTAGAAGTAATGAAGTGAAACTATAGGAGAGCTTGAATGTGGTGAAATGGCATTATTCTACAAGTTATTGTGTCTGGGGATATTATAAAAATTTTATAGTTCCATTGGAGAAAAAAATTTCTTCGGTGTAATAGTCCAAGAATAATGAATGAGACATGAAGATCAACAACATTATAATTCAACAGTCAAGAGGTAAAGGAGATTACAACATCCCAGTATCATCCAAGTGCAAAAGTGAAGGTCAGATGTGGAAATCAGACTTTATATGTATATGTGTGTGAAGATGTGTGTGTGTTTTTGTGTTTTGCATTTATTTAATATTTTATTTTGTCCAGTTATATGTAAAAATAATTTTAATATTTGCTTTTAAAACTTTAAATTCCAAATTTTCTCCCTTCTTCCCTTTCCACTTCCCTTCCCTACACTGTATTGAGAAAGCAAGAAATTCATTATGTATTGCACGTATGCAGTCATGCAAAAATTTTCATATTAGTCATGTTGTAAAGAAAAACATAGACCAAAAAATAAAATCCAGAAGAAAAATAAAGTTTTTAAAAGTATGCTTCAATTTTTCTTCAGACATCATCAGTTCTTTCTTTGGGAATAATTATTTTTTAAATAACTCCATAGTTTTTTGGATCATTATATTGCTGAGAATAGTTAAGTCATTCACAGCTGATCATCTTACAATATTGGTATTACCTCACACACAGTATATTTCACTTTGTATCAGTTCATAGAAAACTTTCCATATTGAGACCATCCATTCATCATTTCTTATAGCACAATAGTATTCAATCATAATCACATATGACTATTTGTTCAGCCATTCCTCAATTGATGGGCATCCCCTCAGTTTCCAATTCTTTGCCACCAGAAAAGAGATGCTATAAATATTTTTGTACATATTGGTCCTTTTCCTTTTTGTTTTTTAATTTCTTTTGGCATACTGATCTAGTATGAATAGTTTTATTGCCCTTTGGGCGTAGTTTCAAATTGCTCTATACTATAGTTGAATCAGGTCACAACTCCACCAACAATGCATTAATTTTTTTTCCCCCACATCACCTCCAACATTTATCATTTTTCTTTTCAGACCTATTAGTCAATCTAATAGATATGAGGTTGTACCTCAGAATTTTTTAAATTTGCATTTCTCTAATCAATAGTGCATTAGAGCATTTTTAACATGGCTCTAGTTAGGTTTGATCATCTGAAAACTGTTCATATGGTCCAATTGATGGATTGATGATTGTTCAACTGATCAAAAGATAATTTATCAATTATAGAATGCCTCTTATTTTTAATAAATTTGACTCATATATTTGAGAAATGGGGTCTTTATCAGAGGAACTTGCTTCAAAATGTTTTTTTTATAATTTCTATTGCTATCTGAATTTCCTTTAATCCTATTCCCCTCTCCCATTTAATCTAATTTTTCTTTCCTTTTACCCTGTCCCTCTTCTAAAGTGTTTTGTTTTTAACCCCCTCCCTAATCTGCCCTCCTTTCTGTCACCCCTATTCTCCTACCCCCTTCTTCTCCTGCTTTCTTGTAGGATAAGAGTTTTTTAGACCAAGTTGAGTATATATGTTTTTTGGCTTTGAGCTAATTCTGATGAGAGTAAAGTTCACTCAGCACACCTTATTTCTCTCTTCCCTTCTACTAAAAAGCTTTTCTTGTATCTTTTATGGCAAATAATTTACCCTATTCTACCTCTCTTTTTGATGCCATGAACTCCTTCTAACTGCCCTAATGAAGAAAAACTTCTTATGAATTACAAGTATTATCTTCCCTTGTGGGAATGTAAACAGATTAAGCCTTATTAAGTCCTTTATGTTTTCTCTTTTCTGTTTACCTTTTTAATACTTCTCTTGAATCTTATATTTAAAAGTTAAATTTTCTATTCAGCTCTGGTCTTTTCATCAAGATGGCTTGAAAGTCTTTAATTTCATCAAATGTCCAATTATTGGATTATATTCAGTTTTGCTGGGTGATTTTTGGTTGCAATCCTAACTACTTTGCCCTTCAGGAAATCAAACATTTTTGGCATTCTCATCATTAAGTAGGTCATGCTTCTTTGAATTTAAACCTCCTCCACAGCAATTGAAAGTTACTTCTTTCATAGATGTTGATGTGGAAAGGTCCCTAGTGGACATCTGGTCCAACAGTCTCATTTTATATTTGAGAAAAGTAAAGCCCAAGTTGCCTAAGTGACTTGCCTAAGGTCCCAGAGATAATAATCCCCAGAGATAAGTCTTGAACTCAGATACCCTGAATCCAGAGGCAGTACTCTTTCCATTATGCAAGATATTTGTTCATGATAACAGGTTTGGAAATCCTGGATGGGGATGTGATAAATAAGGTTTGAGGCAATGTCCATATTGATAAAATCAAAGATCTTAGAAAGGAAAAAAGGAAGGAAGGATGGCAATAAGCAATTACTAATTATTTAATGTATCCCTGACACTAATTTAAGTGCTTTAAATAACCCTAGGAGGTAGTTACTATGATTATCCCTGTTTTACATATGAGGAAACTGAGTCATGTAGAAGTTAAGTGTTTTACCCAGTGTCACAACTAGGTCACATTTGAATTGAGGTCTTCCTGACTCTATATTATCCATTCTATCCATCGTATCACCTTGCTACTTCAAAGCATAAAAACAAGATGAATCAAATCAATAATATTTGCAAACATATTTATAATGAGATAAGGGCAGTGAAGAGTTTACATTTTCAAATGTACAAGTCTATGATATTTTAGGAAAGAGAAGGATTATCGTTGAGGCTAGCAAGGAGGAGGAGAGAGCAATGTTTCAGCTAATCCATTCTCTTGGCTCCACCAATGGCACAAGCCAGATGTTAAGAGGATAATAGAATTCACAGAAGTGTGCAGGATTATTCAATGTGGAGAACTGTCTTCTGACACCAGTGGGTGATCAGCTTAAACTAGGAAGCACAATAAGCTGATAGGCCTTGTAATTATTGTCCCAAGGAGAGTAGATGCAAATGCTCTTCTTTCTCATCCTTATCTCAGATTTAGTATTCTGTACTGGAAGAAATGCCCCAAATGGTGTAAACAGAAGGCTGTAACCAGAACTGCTACTTGGTTCTTCTTACTGAAACTTTTTAAACTTTTAGTTTTAATTTTTTTTGTAAGTACCATTCAATTTTGAAATATGACCCCCTTCATGGAAGAACATAGTTATTTCTTAAAAACCTAGGACTGCTGGAGAGAACTTCAGTGATCTTTCTGCTCTTCTTGCCTTCAGTTAAGATTATCTAGCTAATCCGACATAGATCATAGTTTTTCTTAAAGCTTTATCTCTACAAAGGGATTATTGCAAAGCATTGTGCCAATTTCAGACAAGATTTCCAGTTGGGAACTTTTTATGTTTATGTCAAATATCTTTTGCTATGATTCAAGATGAATCCTTAAGAGTAATAATACCTATTTATATAATGCTTATTCAGTTGTTTTCAGTCATATCTGACTCTTCATGACCCAATTTGGGGTTTTCTTGGCAATGATATTAGAGTGGTTTAACATTTCCCTTCTATAGCTCATTTTGCAGATGAGGAAATTGAGGCAATGTTAAGTGCCTTGTCCAGGTTCATACAACTAGTATCTGAGGCTGAATTTGAATTCAGATCTTCCCAACTTCAAGTCTGGTGCTCTTTGCCACCTACCTGCCCCATAGTACTTTACAATCTCATTTCATCCTTATAAAAACCCTGGGAGATAGATTAGCACCATCTTACAGTAAGGAACTGAACCTAAGAGAAGTTAAGTGAGTTGCCAAACACTACACATTAGACATTATTACATTACTGGACCTCCCAACTACTTTGCTTGATTATAAAAATTATGATGTGGAGGAAAGTTTTATGAGTATGCATATATCTATGAATGGAGATATAAATGAGACTTTTCCTCCCCAAGCCATCCTCTCTTAACCAAAGCAAAATAAAAATAATTCACTAAAATCTCATTATCTAATCACTCTAACACAGGTATTGCTAGACTTGGTAGAATTCATTATTTATCAGTGAAAAACCCTAAGATTTTGCAAAGTGCAAAAACAAAGTGGTTGTTAACACTTATAAGATATGTAACTAGTAGTTGGTGACCTGATCTCTCTCAAACCCAGCTTTTTCAACTCAAGCAAGTAGGATAATGAAATGAATTGCCCTCCATATTCAATAGGATTGTCGGGAAGAAATTATTTATAAATTGCTTTGTAAAATGGAAGAGAGAACACTTTAAAAAAGATCCTTTCCTTTGTCCCTTAGAATGATTGTTTATTAATATTTTTTAATGATCGATCACATCTCAACAACACCATCCCACTCATACCTAATTCTCCTGGAATCTTCCTTTCTAAGAAAGAATATTTAAGCAAAACAATTACATAATAATAATTTACACTTATGTAACAATTCAAGGTTTATAAAACACTTCTTACACTGGCACAGTTGGGATTCAAGTCAGGAGGACTGGAGTTCAAATCTGGCCTCAGACATTTGCTGGTTGAGTGTGGGCAAGTTCTTTAACCTCATTGGCCTAAGTTATTGCAGCTATAAAATGAGGATAAATAACAGCACCTGCTTTGCAATAGGTGTTGTATCTGATGTGTAAAGTTCTAGTATGCACAAAAAAATGCTTATTCCTTTTCCTTACAGTTTACTGCATCATCAGCCTAAGAATTAAGTGCTCTTATTGTTCCCATTTTATAGATGAAGAAACAGACACAGAGGGTTAAACAAATTAAGTGAATGATCAGAGCCATAGAAATAATATCCCAGGTAGAATTTGAACTCAGATCTTCCTGATTCCATCTTATTCTTCACCCTCTTTCTGTTGAGAGGAAGGAAATATGCTTCACCATAACATAGTATTCTGTTTGGCTCAGTGAAAAAAGGGCTTCAGTTAGACATGAAACTGCTGGGTTCAATTTTTACCTCTGTCCCTCACTGCTATGCAACCTTGGATAATTGCCTTAACCCCTTTAAGTCTCAATTTCCTCATCTTTTAAACGAGGGGTTTAAACTTCATGGTCCTTTATGTCCCTTGTATCTCTAAATCTGTGTTCTGATTTAGTCATGACTGGTCATTTCATCTTACAACTAGGAACTCAAGTAGAACACTTTACAACAAGTCTTTCTCACTCCTTAAAATTCCAGTGCCTTCATTCCTTAAATTATTTCCTATTTATCCAGTGTATATATTTTCATTTGTCTCCCCAACTGGATTTTAAGCTCCTTGATAGGTGCTTAATAAATGTTTATTTGTTGATTGAATTCTGAGCACTCTGGAAAATGATGGGTGGGCAGATGTTAGTACTTATAGTTTCTGGTATATAATAGGTGTTTACTAAAAGCTTGTTGAATAATAGATTGATTGCTGATGTATCAGTTTAACAATTTTTAAGGGTAATAATAACTAACAATTATATATCACTTTAAGAATAATAAACATTTTTACATATATTACCCCATATACCTCACAAAAACCCTGAAAGATTAAGTGCATTATCATCCACATTTTACAGATGAGGAAAAAGAAGCTAAGAATAATTAAATAACTGGCTCAGAACCAGATAAGACAAGATTTGATCTTCTTGGCTCCAAGTCCACATCTTGTTTTGCCATACCCACCAAAATGCCTGAAGAATCATTTGTGATATATTCCCATAAGGGAGGTTTGTCCCAAAATTATTTTATTTCAAAATTGATGTCTCATCTGAAGGAAGGAAGGAAGGAAGGAAGGAAGGAAGGAAGGAAGGAAGGAAGGAAGGAAGGAAGGAAGGAAGGAAGGAAGGAAGGAAGGAAAAAAAAAGGAAAGGGAGAGAGGGGAAAAGGGAGGAAGAGGGAGGGAGGAAGGAAGAAAGGAGGGAAGAAGGGAGGGAGGAAGGGAGGAAGAGAGAGAGAGAGGAAGGCAGAAATGGAGGAAGGAAAGAAGGGAGAAAGAAAAGGAGAAAGGAAAGGGAGGAGAGAGGGAGGTAGGGAAAGATAGAAAAACAAAACAATACAAACCCCACTGTATTTCTCATAAGAGAGCAGTGGTGGCTCAAAAATGCTAAATTAACACTATGCTTCATAAAGGGAAGCTTGTAGTGAGCTTTGAATCTCTTTTCAATTCAGGGGAGTAACCAGAATTAGCAACCATGGCAACTGTAGTTCTACATAGGAAAAGGCAAAAATAAATACCCAAGCATATAAGAAATATACTACCTAGTCAATAAACTCTAGTGATATCCAATTATATGCAAGTTTGAAAGTTATGTATTTAACTTAGAAAAGAGAAGAATTAAAGGATCTCCTTATAGATGTCCATGATCTTTCCAATAAAATTTTGTTTGACTTTCAAAGCACTTCATAATCCGGCCCCTTTTTGACCTTTCCATTCCTGTTATACCTTAATCCCCTTCATGTACCGGGGGATACAGTGACCCTGAGCTCCTTGCTGTTTTTCTCATACAATACACCATCTCCTGACCCCTAATGTTTTCACTGAGTGTCCCTTATGCTTTGATTTCTTACCTCCTGACTTCCCTGTCTTCTTTCAAATCTCAGCTGAAATCCCACTTTCTGCAAAATCCTCTTTGATTCCTCTTTAATTTTAGTGTCTCTTCTCTGAGATTACTCCATATTTATAATGTATAAACTTTGTTTCTCAATAGTTGTGAATACCTAGTTTTTGTTGTCTTTCTTTGTATCCCCAACCTTGGCACCTAGAAAGTATTTAAAGAATGATAGGTGAAAGTAACAATGATAGTATTAGTAAAATGCTCTCAGTGGCTCATGAAGGTATCCCAAAAGGATTGTGAAAGAGAATGAAATATTAAAAACAAGAAAGAAAAGGCTTAACTTGTTTGGAAGAGTCATTTTCAACTGTACTTTTAGTGATAAAACATACTGCTTTGTTGTCTTCTCCATTTGGGTAGTCTATAGTTCCATTGTCCATATTCCAGGTGGGATTTCCCTAGCCATATAAATCATGCTAAATAACAGGGTAATATAACTCCCTGAAGTGTAACAGAGCTGTTTCTTTTAATTAGAGACTCACTTCAAGAATTATTTTTGTCTCAAACATGTTGCTTCTCTGAAGTTCAAAACCCAACTTTGAATTAGGTTATGCATTTTTAGAAGTTTTACAGAAACTGGTAGGAAAATTAGCAAGTTCTTTGTTAGTATTCCAGTGAAAATGGTTGTTTTAATAAAGCAAGATTTGCTTTGCTAAAAAAGACTTCCAGGTAAAGAAAAGCATGACTGAATATGACTTTAAATAGAAAATTCTGTGTCTCCAATCACTCCTAGTATTATCCTAATTCCTTTTTAGTTCCATAATCTTTCCCTCATAATTGGGAATAAAGAGAAAAAAATAAAAGCACATTGATATAGATATTGATATACATAAGGGTTCTTAACCTTGGGTTCTAGGACCTCTAATGGACCTGTGGATAAATTTCAGAGCGTGTGAGAACTTGGTTGGGGGGATATCATTTTAAGTTTACTAATCTCTGACTCAAATTCAGTATTTCCTTCAATTATGAATGTAAGCAATAAAACATTATTCAGAGAAGGGAGCCTAAATCAATGATACCAACAAGGTTAAGAACCCCTGATGTAGGTGAAACATTTGTTAGTACATCTGAGATTCTGTGGCCCAAGATGGTGACATATTCAGGTAAGTGTTGTTGTTTTTTAAAACTTCAGTAGTATTCTCTAAAGTACTAAGTCAGTAATTGCATATAGTTATATTCTATTCCCATTCTAAAAAATGGGAAACTTTCCCTTAGAAGGAGGATTTTCTTGATTGCACATATTATTTGGTATTTACTTAATCAGAAACACTTTTCCTGAGGGAGTCCATTTTCGTCATCTTTCCTTTCTTACATCAGTAATGAAAGGAACTTCAGGTAAGTGCTGGGGATGGGGGCAAGGTACTATCATCAAAAAAAAAAAAGACTTATTAAAGATCACTCATTTCCTTTTCTGAGATCAGGTTGGTACTAAATGGAAGGGATTTTCTATTTCCTGCATATGAGCAAAACCATCTGGTTTAATAGGTTTAACCTATTCATGCAAATAAATTGATATACTTCTGTACTTCTTGGATTATCTATGGTTTAATCAGTTACAATGCTCCTGAAAGGCATAATACTCTCAAATGTGAGTGGCTGGTCCAAGGAAAATGATTAAAAGGTTAAAAAATGAAAATTTGAAGAGAAAACCATCATAGGGGAGGGAAGAAATGAAAATATTCTCATTAAATTTTGAAGCAGTCAATTTTAAACTCCTTTCTTAGATATTCTTTCTTTGCCAAAACTTAAAATAGGTGAAGAATGACTACAAAAAGCCTTGTTTAAAGAAGTCTTATCCTAATATCATTCTTAGTGTTGACCTCTAAAGAAATGTTTACTTACCAAACTAGAAGCATGTAATGATCAGGAAAAATTATTTATTTTTATTTATCCCCACAAGACTGTGCTCAATTCTTAACCCTTCCCTGGAGATTTTTTTTTTTGCAGAGACAATTGGGGTTAAGTGACTTGCCCAGGGTCACACATCTTGGAAGTGTTAAGTGTCTGAGGCCAGATTTGAACTCAGGTCTTCCCAACTTCAGGGCCGGTGCCTTGGAGAATTAAAAAAAAACAAACAAGCAAACAAAAAAATCCTCTTTATATTATGATCAAGATAACAAAGGATATTTGCTAAAGTGAAGTTGTTTGCTCTATGTCAAGAGAAGAGAATATTCTATTTAAGAAGTATCCCCACGCACTATAGGAAGTCTGTTCTACTAGCATCTTATGTCATGACTCATTCTGAAGAATTCTAGAGTCTTTGGGGTTGATAGTGTTATCTTTCTCTGCTCCTTTGCTTCTTTTTCTCATAAAAAGAGAATTGCTTTCAGATGAACAAAGTTGAGAGGTATCAAGTAAATTTTGGATTTTGATCAAGCTAGAATAGTGAAGGCAACTTTGGGGAGATAGATTTTTTTATTATTTTTTTTATTATATTTTTTATAATATTATCCCTTGTAATCATTTTTCCAAATTATCCCCCCCTCCCTCCACTCCCTCCCCCCGATGACAGGCAATCCCATACATTTTACATGTGTTACAATATAGTCTAGATACAATATATGTGTGTAAATACCATTTTCTTGTTGCACATTAAGTATTAGATTCCGAAGGTATAAGTAATCTGGGCAGACAGACATTAGTGCTAACAATGTACATTCACTTCCCAGTGTTCCTTCTCTGGGTGTAGTTGTTTCTGTCCATCATTGATCAACTGGAAGTGAGTTGGATCTTCTTTATGTTGAAGATTTCCACTTCCATCAGAATACATCTTCATACAGTATTGAAGTGAACAGCGATCTTCTGGTTCTATTCTTTTCACTCAGCATCAGTTGATGTAAGTCTCTCCAGGCCTCTCTGTATTCCTCCTGCTGGTCATTTCTTACAGAGCAATAATATTCCATAACCTTCATATACCACAATTTACCCAACCATTCTCCAACTGATGGACATCCATTCATCTTCCAGTTTCTAGCTACAACAAAAAGAGCTGCCACAAACATTTTGGCACATACAGGTCTCTTTCCGCTCTTTAGTATTTCTTTGGGATATAATCCCAATAACAGCAATGCTGGGTCAAAGGGTATGCACAGTTTGATAACTTGTTGGGCATAGTTCCAAATTGCTCTCCAGAATGGCTGGATTCTTTCACAACTCCACCAACAATGTATTAGTGTCCCAGTTTTCCCACATCCCCTCCAACATTCATCATTATTTGTTCCTGTCATCTTAGCCAATCTGACAGGTGTGTAGCGGTATCTCAGAGTTGTCTTAATTTGCATTTCTCTGATCAGTAGTGATTTGGAACACTCTTTCATATGAGTGGAAATAGTTTCAATTTCATCATCTGAGAATTGTCTGTTCATATCCTTTGACCATTTATCAATTGGAGAATGGTTTGGTTTCTTATAAATTAGGGTCAGTTCTCTATATATTTTGGAAATGAGACCTTTGTCAGAACCTTTACTTTTAAAAATATTTTCCCAATTTGTTACTTCCTTTCTAATCTTATTTGCATTAGTATTGTTTGTACAGAAATTTTTTAGTTTGATGTAATTGAAATCTTCTATTTTGTGATCAATAATGATCTCTAGTTCTTCTCTGGTCATAAATTCCTTCCTCCTCCACAGGTCTGAGAGGTAGACTATTTTCTGTTTCTCTAATCTATTTATTAGGGGAGATAGATTTTTAATAATATTTCTTATTAAGATTTTAACAGCTAAAAGGAGGGGTGATACCTAAAAATTCAGAGAGTTTGCTTTCCCTTTTCAACTTCTTTCCATAGATATATGGCTTTTTCCATCCAGAGACTTCATGCAGTATTACTTCATTCACTACTAGGAAAGAGAGAGCCTGTATTTTGGCTATTTAATGCTTTTTGTAGTATTCATATCCAGCGCAGCAGCTGGAAACAATCCTAGGATACCTGCACCTGCTCTGAATTAGAGAGTAGGGCCCTTCCTCTACACTTCATCACATACTTCTATAAGCACGTTCACCAAGCTTTCCCAAAAGGTTTGGCAGCAGACAGAGCCTGAGAATGAGGCTCTCGGCCAGTTCCCCATTAAACTTTTCACACAGACATGTGTAGGCTTATATGAGAGACATTATAGTTTAGTAGAGAGAGTGCCAGGAAGACCTGAATTGAATTTATCCTGCCTCTTACACATATTAACTGTATAACCCTGGGCAACTCAACCTAATAGCATCTCAGAAAATTTTAAGAGCATAACTTACAGAACAGTCAGCAATCTGCATTTGTGGGAAGTATGTTTGTTCTCTATATCACTGAAATCACACATTCTGTCCAAAAGTAAATTACTAAAGTTATACATTAACAGAGAATATAAAAATATTGACACAGAGATCGCTTGAGTATCCATTTAAAATTGTTCATCTGTTTTCACCTTATAGAAGCCTAGGTAACAAATATTACATACAAGGAGCCTTTTTAATCCTTTATTTTTGCTTTTTCACTGCTATCATGTTCGAGATTCCTCAAAAGCTTCTACATTTTCAGATGGATTAGTGGTAAAACTTCAGGCTTCTTGTACTATATCCAGCACTTCTCATTGGCTCTCAAGGGCAGCTGACCTGTTGATTCAAACTAATTTCTCTTGGTCCTGGACCTGGTTCTTCAATTACTGGCAGTTTTCTTTAAACTATTTGAATGTTCATTCTAAAAGTGACCAACCATTCTTTCATTTTGAATAATCTCAAACAAAGGGAATCAACATATTATTTGTCATCATATTCTTTTTCATAGGAATGCCTTTTTAAAATATTTCTACTGGGGCTGCTTGATCTTATATTTGGTGAGAGTAATTATTCTTTACCCATTGCTTTTGAAAGCATCTAGTTTATTTTTTAAAAACAACATTAGGTAACATATTTTCTTCTTTTCCTGGAACAATGTTTGAAGAGGCTAGCATAGATAGGGCATTAAGTCATGACGACTCCCTCAAACACTTTTTAATTGTGACCCTGAGAAAGTCACTTCAATTCTCTTAACCTTAAGGCTCTCATCTAGAAAATAGGGGGAATTCGATTCTACAGCTTATATAATTCCTTTTAGCTCTAAATATATGATCCTGTGATAATCCTATGAAAATGTGTAGTTCCATAGTGTACTAATAACATACAATATAAATTCTCTCAAGATCTCTAATGAAGGATTTAATATTAAAACAAATCATAATTTTCAGAAAATGTATAGTCTTTTAAAAACCATGAGGACAAATTGAGTCAGTATTTTAAAAAATAATCAAATATTGATAGGTATTTGAGGGCAATATAAAACTGTCTGTCTCTCTGTGTCTCTTTGTCTCTTTTTTCTGTCTCTGTTGTCTCTCTGTGTCTCTGCCTCTCTTTGTGTCATCTCTGTCTTTGTTTCTCTGTTACTCTCTCTGACTCTCTCTCTCTCTCTCTCTCTCTCTCTCTCTCTCTCTCTCTCTCTCTCTCTCTCTCTCTCTCTCTGTCTCTCTCTCTCTGTGTCTCTCTTTCTCTCTCTGTGTCTCTCTTTCTCTCTCTCTCTCTCTCTCTCTCTCTCTCTCTCTCTCTCTCTCTCTCTCTCTCTCTCTCTCTCTCTCTCTCTCTCTCTCTCTCTCTTCCTCTCTCTCTCCCTGTCTCTATCTCTCTGTCTCTCTGTTTTTATTTCTCTCTGTCTTTCTGTCTGTGTGTGTCTCTGTCTGTCTCTCTTTTCTCTTATTCCAAAAGTCTTAGTTCATTTTAAAGCTTTTACACTAAGATTTTTGTGACTATATATACCACACACACAAGTGGTGTTTTAGTCTCACCAAAACAAATGTCTGCCATCTACAGAAGATATTTAGCATTGAACTTGATCCCTATGTTCATTTGAATGAAATGTGCATTTATTAATTCCTATGAACATAGTAATATTCATGAACTATCAGTAACATTACAAATAACAAACTTGCCCAACATCCAATAATTAAGGAAATTTTATTTGAATATCTATGTGAATAATATCACATTGATGCAAAAATATCATAATTCTGTCAGTTTTTTTCTTTTTAAAAGTAATTTTACTTCTTTTCTTCTTTCTACTTAAAAGGAATAAATAATATGCAAATGCAATTGCCAAAAAAAAAAGAAATCACCTTATAGAAAATGTTCAAATAAATTTTCCAAGTAGGTTTTTTTTTTTTTTTTCTGGCCCAAACTGTTTTATCCATAGTTCTCTTTACTTCTTTATTACTGAGACATTTGCTGGAAGAATTGAAGATAAACCCTCTTCTTCCCCCTCCAATACACATACACTCCCACATGAAGGCTAAGGCTAACTTGCATCTTCAAAGACCATCTGTTTTTGCAGCATAATATTCTCCTGAGGTAGTCCCCAGTTTACTAGTGACAGCCCATTTAGTGGCTGCAAAGGTAACTGTGATATCTGACAGCACCTTCAACATGAGAAAAGAATTACCAGCAGGAACAAATTAATTATAAATGCAAGGAACATCTACTTGTAAAATCTCTAAATTAAGTAGATCAATATATATTTCCAAACAAATGTACATAACACAGACAAAGGAATAGCTATGATAAATGTTAAAAATTTTATTATGTATTGATTATTCATGTTTTCTGAGAATTATTAGCTTTATATTTTATTATTAAATTAAATCTTAATATTAATAAATCAAATTAAATATTAAATTATTTATTATTAAATAAGAATTAAACATAACCTTTATTTGGTTCTATTTGCCCTGCTTTAAGTAGAGTAGGTATGGCATAGTAGGCCTTAAAGCCAGAAAAGCTTTGATCTAAAGTCCCCCACTTCTGATCTACATAGCTTTACGACTATGAACAAGTTACATAATATTTCAATTTTCTAGCACAGTCAGTATCAAACCAAAAGAGAAACAGATTCCTACAGGCTAAATACTGACTTAGAAAACCACAAATTTACATTATATTATATATTTTTTTATTTTGTTAAACATTTTAAAATTATATTTTAATTTGTTTCTGGTGGGCACTTGGGAGCAAGTAGACATGGATGTGTGAATTTGACACTACCATTTGAGCCAGTTAAGAATATAACTTATGGAGAAAGTGTCAATCTACAATGTAAAAAAAAAAAAAATTAGTTTTTGCATTTGAGTTACCAGTGAACTTTCATCCTTAAGTAACTTTATCTCATTCTTAAAGGATCTGATTTGGGGTTTGACAACTCAGTAAGGGTTTTGGAAAGATTGCTTCATTCAGAAAATTCCTATTTTTTTAAGAAAGAGAACTATTTTGCCTGATTTTTTTTTTTTTTGGCAAGGCAATTGGAGTTAAGTGATTTGACTAAGAACACACAGAGAGAACTACTTTAAAGACCCTCAATGTGAGGTGTGTTGTAGTTCAGTTATTTTTCATTTGTATATTGTTTTTTATGATCTCATCTGGAGTTTTCTTGGCAAAAAATACTGAAGAGATTTGCCATTTCCTCCTCCAGCTTACTTTCTGAAATGAAGAAACTGAGGCAAATAGGATTAAATGGTTTGCCCAGAATCACACAGCTAATACGTGTCTGAGGCCTGATTTAAGCTCATGAAAATGGATCTTCTTAACTCCAAGTCTAGCACTCTGCCTACTAAGTCACCTACCTGCCAAATTTAAGCTGCAATTTGTTATATTTTTTCTCCTTTTCAAAAATTTGCTTAGTTTTCAATTGAAAAAAAATGTTTCCCACCTCAGCTGCTTGAATTCACAAATTGGGGCTATGCAGAAGTAAAATTATGAGTTCAATTATCTTTACTTTTAATGCTTAACTAGAGAGGCATTTCATCCTTTTATTCAACATCCCAGCCTTAAGGAGAATGTGGCTGAGTAACATGTAAATCTATATGAGGTTTTCACAAAGACAGATAAAAATTCAAGGGGATACTGAATAATCACTTGTTGAGTGTGCTCAAGGAATTGGAATTCTTATTCACGTTTTAAAATGATAGAAAGGATAACTTCTGACCTCCCTTACAATTCTGAGGATCTATGGTTTCTTGACTCATATCAGTAATGATTAAAAACATGGGGAATTATATTCGATAATGTATTTATGAATTGACATTTGATAAGTATTCATCTGAGAAGTTTCAAATGCTTGAAACCTTTAGGGTCTCATTATACCACAGAATTTTCTAAAATCTTTCCCAAGTGATATCTAGGGATAGTGAACTATATAGGTCAGAAGTTACTTTCATCATCCTCCCCCCAAAAGTTTCTATTTAATACCTTTCTTTAAGGTACAATTCTTCTAAGTAGTATCTTAAAAAAACCTTAACATTGTTCTGCATCTTTGGTTACTTACAATATTCTTTACACTGGTTCCTTGGCTCTAAAATAGCAATGAGTTTAGTTATTCCAAATAATCCTTAAATTAGTAGAATTTTATTCTTTACACTCGTCTTTCCTGAAATGTTTTTATTGTTACTCTCAAATCTAAATAACCCTAAATGTTAGCACTAAAATTTTTCCCCCAATTTATATTGAATATCATAATTCCTTGCCCCAAGTATAGTACTAATGACTTAAGTCATGCTGGAATTTGAAAGTTATGGAATTGTCTGGAGTTACATTGATTTATAGATTTATTGACATGATCTTCAATTTCTTGTTGGGAAATTATTATTAATTTACAAGGGTGGTCTTAGCTATCATCTCCTTTGAGTTCTTTCCTGTTTCCCTATATTTTTGGTATTTTCCCCTTCCTAAAATTATTTCATATTTATTAATCTGAGTATCTGTTTTATATTCCAAGTAGAATGTAAGTTCCTTGAGACCAGGGAATGTATCATTTTTGTCTCTGTGTTCCCAACACAATTTATTTGAACAGAGGAAGCAACCAATATTTCTTGAATTCACTTTAAATTGTTATAGGAGCAATGGTTTCAAATTTTAGATTTTGAAATCTTTCTGGAAGATACATAATAATGACGCTACTCACAGTCCCTTCAGGAGCATTGTAGACAAGGATAGTTAAAAACAAAACAAAAAGAAAAGAAAAACAAACAACTTTTCCATGTGGTTTTAAGTGGAAAAATTTTATGTGAACGCTCTGATAATGAAAAAAATCAAGTTTATGCTGAAGTATTAATTTTGCACAAAAGATGAATTCCCCCTTACCCCCTGCAGGCAAAACCAAGCTGGTGTATAATATTTTAAAGATAGGAATGATCCATAGCTACTTTGGATAAATTTCTTACTCCCTGAGGGGATGGGATATCTTCCTTTATAATTTGAAAGGCTTAGTTAAAGCCTAATATTATTCCCAGGGAGGTTTCACTCCTTAATTGTTTGCATTTAATACCATTTCCATATAACTGTCTTGTCACCAAGATACTCTGTCATTGGATTAATGATGGCTTCCATCAAGACAGACCTTGGCTCCTTGTTACTTTGGGTTTCCTGGGAGATAAGAGCTGAATGAGCATAACTAGGACAAGCTTTGATATTTTGGAATTTAGTAAGATTTCCAAGTACTGATGAGTTTTATACACCAGTGTGGCTTTGATTGTTCAGTTTTGAAGACCACTTATTTATGAAACTATACTAACTTTGACAATTACCACTATCCTTAGGCAAAGGACCAGAAACCCTTTATGCTGGACAGAAACTCAACGACAATGAATGGCACACTGTACGGGTGGTGAGGAGAGGAAAAAGTCTTAAGCTTACAGTGGATGATGATGTGGCTGAGGGTGAGTTCAATGTTTGTGGGTTTGTTTGTTTGTTTGTTTGTTTTTGTTTTTTTTTTTTTACTCTTTTTGTCCTTAAATTTCTTTTTTTCTTTTGGTTCTCTTTTTTTTTTTTTTTTTTTTTTTTTTTAACTTTAATTAACTTTGACTGGCCCAGTGGCACAAAAGCTCCTTGAGGGAAAGGACTTTTTCATTTTGACTTTGTAGCTACAGCTACTAGCCTACTTCCTCGAACATAGTATGAATTTAATTCAAAATTTCAATCAGTCATGAAGTATCTGATAAGGACCATTAAGTGCTGTGAGGGAAGTGAAAGGAATGTATATTTTCTTTTCTCAATGAAATGTCCATTAATGTGAGGTCAATACAATTAACACAATGAAACAATTAGTGAAAAACATTAGACTTTTTGTAAAGATAAAACTATGTGTTCAGTCTAGGAATGGCACTAGAATTCAGAAAGAGCCATAGATATGTGATGCAGTGCTTGAAAAAGGCTTATAAAAGAGAATCATAGTGTGACCTGCTATTTGGACATACTCAAACTAATATTTATTTGACAGGATCTCTCAACTATTCCATTGGAAGGGTGAGAGTCTGAATACTCACTGGAAATCCTGGGAGTTGTTGTCTTAATAATCATGGTAGACTAGTTCCCTGCTGCCAGAAGTCTAACACTCACTACAAAAACAGATCCAAACTCTTCCAGGACTGTGAAGACTACAGGATTCCCAATGGGTGAATATGCCCTTATTGCATTCCTAGGGCAATGCAAGAAATCAATGACTTATATTTCCATGCAACATAAATTTGAATCTGTCTAATCTAGCTCCTCTCATTTTATAAATCTTGTAAATGAAGAAACTAAAGCTCTGAGAGATTAAATTACTTGCTCCAAATTAAAAGGAGTTATTTAAACTAAGTTTTGGAGAATGGCCATTATTAGGTTATAAAGGAGAGCCCTTCTGAATGACATCCCACATTCTTTTAATTGATGTTTATCCCATCTCTCAGCAATGATCTAGAAGTGATATTAAATTATTCTAGACCATACCCTATTCTGGATCCACAGGCAAAATATTTTTAGGGGAGTTCTAAATTTTAAAGGGAAAAAACAAATCAAGAATAAAGATATCTTTATCAGGAAAACTTGGAAGAAAAATAAAATGTAATGGAGTAGGGAAAAACTAAGACGTAGGTTATAGTTGTGGCTCTACCACTAATTCGATGTGTGACTTTGGGCACTTCAAATTATCTGAGCTTCCTCATCTATAAAGTAAAATGACAAAAGCAGATGATTCCCATCCCTAGTCTCTTGCATCACTAGCAGAGTAGTCAATCTGTTATGTGTTCTGGATATTTCAAGCTCAACATGTCCACAACAAAACCATCTCCTTCTCCTGTTCCAAATGACCCCAAATTTGCTTATTTCTCTTGCCCAGTTTTGCAGCTTTGGCATCCTTCTAAACTCCTCACTCCCATTCATCCGACATTTTCAATCAGTTGCCAAATATCTGTTCAATATGTCCCCTTCTTTCCACTTACATAGCTACTACCCTAGTACATCTCTTACCTGGATTATTATAATATATATATATATATATATATATATATATATATATATATATATATATATATATATATATGAAGATATATATATATATAAATTATATTACATATATAATATAATTTATTTACATATGTGGTATCTCCTCTCACAATCTATCCCTCACAAAGTTGCCAAATGAATTTTCTTTATTTCCTTATAGAATAAACTCTGCTGACTCTCTAATACTTCTAAGATCAACTATTAACTCTTCTATTTGGCATTTAAAGCCCTTCACAATCTTTCTTCAGCCTACCTTTTCAGACTTATTATAGATTACTGCCCTTCACTTACACGATAGCCTAATTGAAATGGCCTTTTTACTATTCTTTATACATTGCACTGAATCTCCAGGATCTTAGATTTAGCTGTATCCCATAGCATTAGCTCTTCACTTCTGTTCTCTTAGCATCTTTTGTTTCTTTCAAAGATAAGTTCAAGTATCACCTTATACATGAACCCTTTCCTGATCTTCCAGCTGCTGATGACTTTCCCTCAAAATTATATTGTATTGCACCCATTTAGGCATGAATTGTCTCTCAGGACAGGGACTTTCATTTTTGTTCCTGTAACTTCCATATGATTTGAATGATTGACATATAATAGTTATTTAAATGCCTCTCCTTGACTAACTTATTGTTTTTTGAAGTCCTTTACAGTGATAAGACTGAGAAAAATCTTTATTTGTGCATGCAAAGATGTACTTCTGTGCTTTTTGAGTCTGGACCCCCAGAGAGAGAGCAGTCAGCTTCAGAATATGTTCCTAAGTGTGTGTGAAATTCTACCATATAAGAAGAGGTTGTACATGAGATGGATTTTCCTTATTTTGAATGACTTTCAATTAAATTTAACAAACAGGAGAAACAGCACAAGAGTGGTAGATAGAATGCCAATCTCCTCTGGGCAAATTACCTCACCTCTCTGTGCTCTGGGCAATTCTCTACCACTATAAGTTACAGAGAAAGTAATTGCATTGGTAGGAGGTTTTTAAATTTTAATTTAATTTAATTATTAATTTTTTAAATTCCAATATTGATGAAATCACAGGTTCTGTGTCAATGTTCTATGAGCAATTCCCTGGGTTACAGAGACAGTGACCTCAAAGAGCTTTCATTCTATTGGTGTGAGTTCTTGGCCAAATTCAGCTTGACTGGTAATTGGAAGCAAAAAAATAGACCATTTCAAGTGGAACCATCTGGCAATGTTTTTAAATTTAAAAAGTGTTCTTCATGAACCCCACTTTTGGAATCTGGGATTTCCCCCAAATCATCTCTTAGCAGCCTCATTGTTCTCTTTCAAAAGGCATGTTCCTCACCAGGGACAAATTAGTTTCCAAAGGAAAGAAATAGTGAAGGAATTAGTCCGGCCTAAGGCTGCTTGTTTTGGAGGAAAACATTTTATTTTTATCAAGCCTACAGGTATAAACTAAGTCTTTTTACTCATAACTCTTGCAAAGCCTATGATAAATGATCCTAAGTCATATAGTGAGTATCTTTTGCTTTTTCAGCATGTATAATAATTATTAATAAAATCAAAACCATAATATTCTCACAAGATTATAACTAAGTCTCTATGTGAATTGTAGAACCCTATCTAGTGCTTTAGGATTAAGTCTCTAAACAGATGTGCTCTTCATCATCCCCTTCCATTGTGGCTCTCCTATTTATAATTATAAATATGCATGCCGCAGAAGTTACAAGTCATAGTTTTATATTATAAATCAGGAATTTTGAGTAATTTAAAGAAATAAGTAAATCTGAAAGCAAATCTATGTACTCTTCAGGCAAAGGTGAGTATGGATTTAAACCTTTATTGACTTTTCCTGATATCAGCGCCACTCCCTTTTAGCCATACCCAACTCCCAATGGGCTTGAGTAGACACAGTGACAAGCAAAGAGAGGTGTATAGATGACCTAATCTTTTTCTATTCAAAATTCCCACTGGAATACCTGTTTCCACTTGACTGTTAATCTCAGTTTACCATTTTGCTTTTGCTATCCTTGCTTTTCTCTCTAAATTAGAACTAAACTAAACCAAACTAAAACCAAATCTTGCACTCACCTGCCTCAATTCAAGGTCCTCCTTCACTGAGTCACCGAATTTTTCTCATAAAAATTCATTTCACCTAATGAATATAAATTTATCTCTTGTATATGTCCCTAGTTACATGGAAATACTATAAAAAAGTAAACAATTCTTTTTTCCTTAAATTTGTTGATGAAAATGTATAACGTGGAATGGGGTAAAGCACATGAAAATTCATAGTGGGTATTCAAACATGAATTTGCCATTCAGGTAATTGTGAAGTCATTTTTGAGAAACTCAAAGGAAGGAAATGATTTTCAACATCTAGACCAGCTCACTCCATCATAAGCTCAGTCATTTAAAAAAAACTGAGCCACTAGGTGGCAGTCTTATCCTAATGCTTTTCTCCAAAAATGTGACCTTGTTTTTGTGTAAGATCTATGTGTTCAAACAAACAAACAAACAAAAAACAACATACTTTTAAATAAGCAGCTGCAGACTCCTAGCGTCCACAATAATGCACAATCCCTCCCTCACTATTCTTTATAGAAACATTGAAATAAAGGTAATTATAAATTAGATATTAGGCTATCCCTAACAATTAAACATTATTGCTAAACCATGCAATGCCCAAGTCATGGAGTAATTTGGTTTTTGAAGTTAATAGGTCTTACTTTCTTAGTGAGGGAAAAATCCAAGTGTGAGCATTAAGAAGGTCTGGAAAATTAAAAATAATAAATGATTTTGTTCTGAGATAGTCTGTTTCTTTAAAAAAGAAAAGGATTTCTAAAATTAATAAAGTTACAAAATTTAAATTTGTCTGTCTCCTCTACTCACACTCCTCCATCACTATCCCCCACTCCACTCCCACACATATTCTTTCCAGATTATTAAGAAATGGTTTGTTTCCTCAATGGAAACACCCCAATTTCAAAGGAATTCCAATTGATTCCCAGAAATTTTGCAAAGAAAAACAGGGTAAACTATTATCAGTAGAGTGTGTTGGATTGGCAATGTTCATAGAAGCCAAAAAAAAAAAAAAAAAAAAAGAAAAAAGAAAAAAGAAAAAAACTTGATATTGGTCAAGCATCGCCTTCCTTGTTTATTAGTACTCTTAATAGTTAAGAGAAGGGAAGATTTCAGATTGACATTACTTATACCTGTGCCATGTCAGCAGCTATGGAAGTAAAATGTTACATGGATCCATTCCTGATGGAATCCAAGAAGGCTGGATCTTGTTTCTGACTTGTACCTAGCATGCATAGACTGATGGAATAAATAGATCTGAAGTAATGGATTTCTATTCATCTAGATTAGAAATCTTTTTAATGCATAAGTTATTGTTTCTGATCCCCATCTCATAGCATGAATATTCTACTCAATGCTTTTTTCTTTTTCTTTTTTTTTTCTTTTTTTTTTTTTTTTTTTTCCCTGAGGCTGGGGTTAAGTGACTTGCCCAGGGTCACACAGCTAGGAAGTGTTAAGTGTCTGAGGTCAAATTTGAACTCGGGTCCTCCTGAATTCAAGGCTGGTGCTCTATCCACTGCGCCACCTAGCTGCTCCCTCAATGCTTTTTCTACAAGACTGGCCAGGGGACAGCTAGATGGCACAGGGAATAGAGCTCTGGCCCTGGAGTCACAAGTACCTGAGTTCAGATCTGGTCTGATATCACTAGCTATGTGACTCTGGACAAGTCACACACACTACTGGCCAGCACCAAATAACCTACATCAATTAAGCCTCTGATTCTATCTTGTATAGACTTATTTTCAATTACTAGCACCAGAAACGGAATGGAAATAGCTACTTCAGTGACTGACCAATTGTTATCATACTTGAAGAAAGACTTTCCATCTTTGCTGTTTGCTATTGTATCATACTCCTATAGCTCCTACATAGAGCTCCTCTAAGGAGAATATATGAGTAATTGAAAGAAATAGAACAATCTGAAAGCAAATCTCTGTATTCTTCAGGCAAGGATAGGTGGGCAATAAATTTTCATTGTCCTTCATTGCCATAGTGAAGGGGGGGTGTGTCCATTATCTGCTCCAGTCCCCTCTAGCCTTCCATACCCATATCCCAGTGGATGTTTTGCTTGTGATGCATTAGGATCTGATGATGGAAGGAGTTTATCTAACTTTAACCTGGAATTAAGGGTTTCTTATTCCCACTCATGTTACTTATACTGCCTATTGACTCTATGTTGTCAATAGGGCCTGAAAGGCAAAAGAAGAAATTCTGAACTCCTTTAAAAATATAGGGATCTTCGACAAAATCCATGTTACCCTCTCCCAATGGCCTTATGTTAACACCATTAGCTAACAGCACTAATGGAACAGATGTTCCATCAGAATGTAGTTTTTACTTCAGTGTTCAGTCTAAGTAATGCTATGTATACAAGAACTTTCCCGATTTCCCTAGTTCCTAGGGTTGCCTCCTGCTCAATTACTTCATGCTAACTTTGACAATATACTTTATTTATATATTTACTTACATGGCTTGTTTCCCTCAATAAAATATAAGCTTCCTGAGGGCAGATACTCTTGTTTTTGTGTTGAATTTATTGGCCAGAAATACTAAGCCTTCGAGAATTCCCAAGACTAATTTGAGATAGGCTTTCTCTTCCTTTTGACATCTTTGATTGACACCTCTCATTTGTTTGCTTTATGAATACTTCAATAGTTCCTCAATAGTCACCTAGTTTAAATGGTCTTTACCTATCATCTCTTTGCCAAACTTGACTCATATTGGAAGTCTGTTCCAAAATATCATGAATTCCTAGAGTATTCCATCTTTCCTGTGAGAGTTTAAACATAATCACATGGGATCATAGATGTTCTAGGCAAAATTACAACCAGCTACAAAGACCTTTAATGCCTTCTTGTTTTCTTCATGATACCATCAACAATTCACCTCCTTAAGTTTTAATTTGATGGAATTATTCAAGTATTTTTTGTTCATCACTGCAGACTAAGGAAATTTTCAAGAAAATAACATAATAAATTTATATTTATTCCCACCACTGGATACCCAGGACCATAAGATTAATTCATCATGTATTGTAACTTATCAAATCTAGTATAGATCAACCTTTCTTAGTTTGATTTCAAATTTTCTTTTTCCCTCTTCTTCGCTCTCTGATCATCTTATTATAGCTGAGCAATACTCAGGGGTCTATGAAAACAAATCCTTGTCATTAAGTCTGCATTTGTTATATAGTAGCATTTTTGAAAGTAATTTTATTTTAGGATTTAAGATATGATGAGTTTCTGGACTGTTATGAAAAAATGAAATATTACAACTATATAGATATAGATATAGATATAGATATGTACATGTAGATAAATGTATGTCTGGAGTGGGATACCTAAATATGTATATATAAATTAACTTTCTCTCTTACTATCTGAGATTGGAGGAAGTGTGAACATGTAATTTCTTTAATACAGGAGAGAAAATCCCCTCTACCAATTCAGCTTATGTACTCTTTTTAAATTTATTTGTTTATTTTATAATAATAGTTTTTAATTTTTCAAAATAAATGAAAAAGTAATTTTTAACATTCACCTTTGCAAAACCTTGTTGTTGCTGGGTATGATGTTCTCTTCATTCCACTAACTTCACTTAGCATCATTTCATGTAAGTCTCTCCAGGCCTTTCTGAAATCAGTCTAAACAGTTTATATGCTCTTGAGAAGTCTGTGTCACCAATAAATTAAAGGACTTGCTTTAGGTAATTGAGCTAACATGTGGCAGATGTGAGGTGAACTGTTTTCCCATCTCTAAACTCAGTGCTTTATCCATTGCTTTGGACTGCCTTACATTCTTTCTTCAATCATAAGATTCCCAATTATAGTGCTTATTGTCTACAAAAAACAATAATAATAAGCACCTTTTGTCTGTCTAGAACTCTCAGACTGATAACCAGGCTCAGGTTATGACTGGTTTTTTGAACAGAATCTTCAATGTTAATTACTTACCATTGGGACATTGGAACTTTTTTCCTTCCACTCAGTTCTGTTATTAAACAGAGGTCCCTTGAAGACAGGGACTAGCTCACTCTTGTGTTTAGATTTATATTCCTCACCACGGAGACCAGTGCCTGACACATAGTAGACTTAAAATATTTTAAAAATTAATAGTTTATTTAAATACATCGGTCCACATTATAGCTTCTCTCTCTACCTCAATATTTTCTGATTTCTACTTTCAGCATCTGTTTAACCCCAGAATTTTCCCTGTGATGTTATATAGCTATAAATCATAGAACACTATGATCTCAGAAGAATTAAAATCACAAATATTGTAACTCAAAGGTCAGTGGAATAAGGCATGGCAAAAGTAAATAAATTGAAATATATTATTAGCCATGACTCATATATGAGATCTGTGCTTCCTTCTATTTCAAATGTGCAAATCTTTTGAAGGATTTTTCTTTATAAAACTACCTTTCCCAGACTCACAGCCTTTAAGACTTCCAACATCTCGTAGGTCAGAGCATCAATCAAGCTAAGAGTTGAAGGGACCTTAGAGTTAATCTTGTCCAAATACTACATAAATCATTAATCCTCTCTCCATTGTCCCCCAAAAGCTGTCATTCAACCTCTGCCTAAAAACTTTGACAGGTGCTCATAACCCCTGAAAAGTCCATTCCCAATGGAACTGTATTTATTAACATTTTTTTTTACTTCATATAGTAATAAAGCTAGGAGGCTCAGTTGATAGGGAACTAAACCTGGAATGAGGAAAGTCCAAATTGAAACCTGGCACCAGACAATGAGAATATGACTTTGGCCAAGTCACTAAATCTCTGCCTCAGTTTCCTCATCTGTAAAATATAGGTAATAATAGCACCTACCTCCTAGAATTCTTGTGAGGATAAAATGAGGTAATATTTGTAAAATATTTTGTAAACTTTAATCACTACTTAAATGCTAGTTATTATTACTCTTTCTGTTATTCTTTTTAAATTACTATCATTAGTTCTAATTCTTTGCCATTGAACCTAATTTTTCCAGCTGGTTATAAGTAGAATGTTTATTTCCTTTTTCATATAAGACCCTTTAAATATTTGAAAACTATCATGTCTCTTAAAAGTAGTCTATTCTCCACGCTAAATAACCCTTGTTTATTTAATAACATGACTTCTACCTCCCTGCTCTCCTCCTATTCAGATTAAACATCCCCAGTTCCATCAATCAGTTGTCACATGACATGATCTTGAGGTCTTTCTCCATCTTGGTCAATCTCCTTTGAACACTTCATTACATCAATGCCATTTCTAAAATGAGACAATACAAGAATCAACATAATATTTCAGGTGTAGAGAAATAGTGGTGCACAAGGACTGAGCACAAAGGTATTGTCACTTTTTTGTTCCTGGAGGCATTCTCTATTATCAAAGCCAACGGTTATATTGGAGTTTCTGACTTTCATGTGATACTATAGACTTATATTGAATTTACCATCAGCTAACCTCCCACCACTTGATCTTATCAAACATGATATTTTCTTGCCATGTCTCTTCTATCTTGAATATCTGAAGTTGGTTTTTAACTTAAACATTTATTCCTGTTAAACTTATTTTTAGATTCTCTCACTGTGCTAATTTGTCCACATTATTTCAGATTTTGACTCTGTAATGTCATTTGCAAATTTATTATTCATTTTATGTCTTCCAAGTCACTGATGAAACCAAATAAAGATTCTTAGAGTACTTTGATAGAGATTTTAGATTTGACATCATTCCATTAATCTTTGGGTCCCAGTCATTTGGATAACTCTGAATTTGTCAAACTATACTACTGAATAATCTAACCCACATTTCTCTGTCTTAAACATGAGAAACAGTCAAAGTTTAATTAAAATCTCTAAAACCTGCATGTATAGCATTCCTTTAATCTTCCAGTAAATTCATCATAAGAGGAAATGAGATTGGCCAGACATGTCCAAACTCTTTGTGATCATTGATTCCTTTTCTAAATGTATCCCTGTAATAAAACATTCTAGAATTTTTCTAGAAATCAAAGTCAAGCTCACTGGGTTATGATTTGGATTTTACTCATTTCCTTTCTCAGACAATTGGAACATTCACATTATTGTGAACTTGCAGCAACAATCTCATTCTTTAGACTCTTCTAGATATCATAAATAGTAGTTTTACAGCCACATCTGCTAGGTCTTGTACTTCATCTGGGTTTAGTTACCCCCAACTTTTCAAGAGCAACATGATGCTCTTTTGCTATCATCCCACTTTTTGTGTATTTCAAGTCACCATCTGCCATTTTTATTCATTTCTTTCTGATTGAGATATCATTTTCCTTAGCAGAGAAGCAGAGGAAAATGAGCTTTGAGTAGTTATGCCTTCTCTCTCTCATCTGTTATAATTATCACATCTAATGCTCATGTGGATCCTTAACTCTGGAGTTTTCATTTTTCTTTTAAGCTCATTAGCAATTTGGCAGGTGCACCTAAATTCTTTTCACTTGCTTTACCATCTCCTTCCTTGTCCTACAACTCAATTTTTTTTAGCTCAAGACTTTTCTCTCAAGTATCTCTTTTTATTCTTGAGTCCTCTCAAATTTCCAGTCCTCAAACTCAATTTCCAACTACTTCACAATCCTCATATTCTTAACATCCTCTTTCATGAGACTTTCTTACTCTTCAGTTTCATTTCTTATCATTTTCCTTTCTATTCAGTCTTCTCTGACCATCAGGTGATCATGTTCTTAGAAAAAGGCTAGAAATACTATGCAAAAACTCTAGAATATAGCTAAAATATAATAATAATGTATGAGAAACTAGACCTGCCATTTCATTGGTGTAATGAACTCCCAAATGAGTGAATTCTATATACAACTGCAACTTCCCTGCAATTTAGAGTCTTAGAGAACCCGTAAAGCTCAGAGAAGTTATTTGTCCATTATTAAATGCAGAGAATGTGTCAAATGTGAGACTTAAATATGAGTCTTCTGAGTTTCAAGACTAGTTCATTCTTTTTTACCTCCTGATGCCTCTCATATCATCATCATCAGCCACTACCACTACCACCACCACCACCACCACCACCATCATTATCATCCTCATCAGCAGTAGTCCTATAGTGCATTGCTATTTACAGTATTGTTTCAACTGGTAAACTTGTAAAGTAGAATGCATGAGGATTGTTAGTTCCATTTTATAGATTAGGTCAGATTTAAGCCCAAACCTTTAAAATGAAATTGAGGATCTTTCCACTATTTCATTGCAATTCTCAAATAAGAAACATCTGAATATCAAGAAAATATATTTAGTTACTTTATTCTTAGAACTCTATTATTAGAAAATTGGTGCAGTGGCTTTTTTCAAAGCTTTAAGGAACTTCACAAGCATAATTGCTTTATTACCCTATGGAGTCATCAATATTATTTGCATTATTCATCCAAACAACCACTCAAAAACTTGCAAACATAGTTTTTGTTTTGTGTTGTTTTTTGCTCGATGATTATAAATCACACATATGTATCACTTTCAAGTTTACAGAGTACTTGTGAATAATGCTGAGTTCATGTGCCAAAAGAAAAAAAAAAGAAAAAAATAATTAAATGCCAAGTATTGTGAAAATTATTTTGGCGAATTTCTAGAATTTGTTTTCTGTGCTGTTATAATATGGTATGTTAGATTAGAGAATTCCTTATTAAAATGTGTGAGAGTTGGGTCTCACTCTCACATATTCTATGTTGACTTTGCTGTTAAAATTCTACATGTTGCTATATACATTCTGCCACAGAGGAAAAAAATTGTGCCTGCATCAGATTCCATTTCCAGATTCCATGTATTGCTCCTTCTAAGTACTAAGTGTTATAGGATATTAAAGGTATGAAGTATCCTTGAAACTTTGTTAAGTTGAAGATGACCAAAGACTGGCTTTTATGTAATTTATATTAGAAAAACCTAACTATTTTACAGAGGCAGGACATGCTTGATTTTCAAGTTAGCCCTAATCTTAAATTTCTTTTCTATCGTTCGATATTTGAAACACACTTGTCAACATATTTCAGGAAAAAGCTTATTTCTTTTCACTGTTGTTGTTCAGTTGTTTGGTGTTTTTTTTCCCTTCAGTCTTGATCTGACTCCATGCTAATTGCATCTCTCTGACCTTTTTTTTCATACTGTATAATTATTCATGCAGGTACAATGGTGGGGGACCATACCCGCTTAGAGTTCCATAATATTGAAACAGGAATCATGACGGAGAAGCGCTATATCTCAGTTATCCCTTCCAGTTTCATCGGGCACCTGCAGAGCCTCATGTTTAATGGCCTTCTCTACATTGACTTGTGTAAGAATGGTGACATTGACTTCTGTGAGCTAAAAGCCCGTTTTGGTTTGAGAAATATTATCGCCGATCCTGTCACCTTCAAGACCAAGAGCAGCTATCTGAGTCTGGCCACTCTTCAGGCTTACACCTCCATGCACCTTTTCTTCCAGTTTAAGACCACCTCAGCTGATGGTTTTATTCTCTTCAACAGTGGGGATGGCAATGATTTTATTGCAGTCGAATTAGTCAAAGGGTAAGTGGTCATTCCCCTTATATTTCCTACTTTAAGTAGAAAGCACTGAACTAAAATGAGTATTAAAAACATCTACTTTGCTAATTAATTTCATCACTCTCGTTTTATCAGTCAATGAATCTATTAAGTATCAACTATGTGTCAGACTGCTAAAAGCTTATTCACTCTCATGAAATCTATCTGTGATTACTTTTTAGTGTATATTTTTAATTTTAATATTTATTTGTTATTTATATTATTTTATTCATTATTGTATTATTTATTATTTAAATAAATATATTTTTAGAGATTGATAAAATGGGAAATTTATTTGTATATTTCCCAAGTTTATCATTGACATAATATAGGCAATTTCTTATTTTGTAACATAATACTTCTCTAGAAACCACATTAAAACGTTTACTTTTGCATTTCTCTATTCTAGTATCTTGAATGCACTAGTAAATGAGGCAAGAAGTAAAATCAAATCCATCTCCATTTTTTTCCTTTTTTACATATGAACAATCACTCCTGAATAATTGTCTGAGATATAGATAGAAACCTGTTAATACTTGTAGTAGCTAGGGAACTAGGCAGGCAAGCCTTGGGGACTAGGGAGAAAAATAAGGGGGAATAATATGGAGTAAATCCAATACTTAGCATTAAGTCTCATGGTCTCATTCCTCATGCTTCTTAGGCAAAAATTCAAGGTCTTTCCCACCCACCACCAATTTCTCCACTCTTAATCTTGTCCTATTGTAATCCCATTTGAGACTATAAAGACACCATCAATGATTTGGAATTAGGATAGGAAGATTCCATTTCATCTGCTTTTCACATTGATAGGATGGGGAAGAGAGAATCACCCATTCCACTACAAGAGTAGGGAGAAGCATCTCATTTTGGGACCCAAGAATACCTTGGCCACAAAAATAGTTACATATGATGTTTGGGTTCCATGATATTTTTGCTATGCCAAATATATTGTAGAATATAGAGGCATTTGTAGGTCATTTAGGAGCTGTTATATGTACAATGTGTATGTGTATTGCTTCTATGAATAAAATACATCCTCGCCTCCAACCAATATACTTTTGGAATATAGCCATCAATAAGTTGAGGGGTCCCATCTTGGTGGTTATTAAGAATAATTGAGAATCTGTACAAGGGAACTTGAAAGCAGTGAAAAGCAAGAATTTGAAATCCCAAATGAACACTTCCGTAAAAATCTAACTTTGGTCATGAGGAGGTGACCCAGTGTTATTCAGGACTATACCAGTAGAGCACAACCCCTATCAATTTTTTCATGATGACTTTGTAAAATAATAACAATAATAATAAATAACATTTATATAACTCTGTAAGGTTTGCAAAGCACTTGCTTTACTATTTAATCCTCATAGGCAGCCATAGGACCAGGAGCTATTTTATCCCCATTTGACAGGAAAATGAGGAAAATGCAGTAGACAATTTTTTAAGTAATCTGCTTACGTACTCTCAGCTAGTAAATGTCTAGGGAAAGATTTGAACTCAGATTGACTCCAAGTCTAGCATTCTAATTATTGTACCAAGTATTGTATACTTTAATTTTTTGAACTCTAGTATGCCTGTAAAGTATTTTAGAAGTGAAAGACTTTAAGTGAATAAGTGTTAATATAAATTACATGAGATCAAACAATTAATTTGCAAAATGATATATTGAAAGACTTTCTCCTGGGGACAGAACTATTGCTTAGTATCTTATATAATATATTAGTTATCCCATTGTAGAAAGTTAAGAAATAACCTCTGGCTCTATTATTTAATATTGTACTATAAATGTTAGCTTTAGCAATAAGAGAAGAAAAATAAATTGAAGGAATTGGAGTTAATGATAAGGAAACAAACTACCATTCTTTGTAGATGATATGATGGTATATTTAGAGAATCCTAGAGAATTAACTGAAAACTACTTGAAACAATGAACAACTTTAATAAAGTTGCATGCAATAAAATAAACCTGCAAAAATCATTGATATTTCTATATGCTTCCAACAAAACTCAGAAGCAATATAGAAAAGGAAATCCCACTTATAATAACTATAGGCAATATAAAATATTTGGGAATCTACCAAAAAAAATAACCCTATGTGAACACATTGCAAAACACTTTTTCATACAAATAAAGTCAATTTCAAACAATTGGATAAATATTACGTGCTCGTGAGCAGGTCAAACTAATATAATAAAATGACAATTCTATCTAAATTAATCTATTTATTCAGTTTCATACCCATCAAACTGCCAAAATTACTTTATAGAGCTAGAAAAAATAATGAAATTCATTTGGGAGAACAAAAGGTCAAGAATATCAAGGGAAATTAATGAAAAACATGCAAAGGAAGGTGGCTTAGCTGTACCAGACCCAAAACTATATTATAAAGGGGCAGAATCAAAATTACTTGGTACCGGCTAAGTGGATTAGTGGAATAGGTTAGGTTCACAAAACCATAGTAATTTAATGTTTGATAAACCCAAAGACTCCACTTTCTGGGATAAGAACTCACTATTTGACAAATGTTGCTGGGAGAATTGGAAAATTGTAAGGCAGAAACTAGGCATTTTATACCAAGATAAGATCAAAATGGCTTCATGATTTAGCCATAAAAAGTTACAAGCATACATTACATACAAGCAGATTAGGAGTGCAAGGGATAACCTACCTATTAGATCTCTAGAGAAGGGAGGAATTTATGACCAAAGAAGAACTAAATAACATTATGAAATGTGAAATGGATAATTTCAATTATATTAAATAAAAAAAGGTTTTGCACAAATAAAACAAATACAGCCAAGATTAGAGGGGAAGTAGAAAGTTTATATTATATTATATTATATAGATATATATATATATATTTGAATGAACTTATTCAAATGTATAATATATAAATCATTCCCCTATTGATAAATCATCAAAGAATAGGGACAATTTTCAGATGAATAAATTAAAAACATTTATATAGTCATATAAAAAAATTTCTAAATCACTATTGATTAGAGAAATTCAAAATAAGACAATGTCATTTCTACTATGATAAGCATATGCATGTTTGTGTGGATATATTTATGTATACAAAACTACTCTGACCATAACCATTTTATCAAGGGATATTTTGCTCTTCACAGCTATATACACTATGTATTTGACCTTGGAAATGGTCCCAATGTCATCAAGGGCAATAGTGATCGACCACTGAATGATAATCAATGGCATAATGTTGTCATCACCCGGGATAACAGTAATACTCACAGCCTGAAGGTGGATACCAAAATGGTCACTCAGGTTATCAATGGTGCCAAAAATCTGGATCTGAAAGGTGAGTTCTTTAAGAAATCTTGGCTTTCTTAGCTTTTTTTAGTTTTTAATTTTCCCTATTTTCAAAGGAAAGCTGAACAGAAGTGAGGTAAATTCATCAAGTTAAGATGGATGCAGCTATGTTGAATTATTACTCCAAAGTTCAATTCTTTCTGTTCTCCAAAAAATTTGCTTGCATATTTGTGGCTATGTAAGGATATATGTTCTGTAAATCCTTCAGCATCTTTCAATGTGGAGGGCTGGAGTGGTTATTTTTTAATAAAAGAAATTCTATGACTCATAATTTAGGGATTGCAATAGAATTATGTATATATTTACTTGAAACACTTTTTTGCAGCTATATTAAATCTCTGATAATTAGTTCAAAGTTCAAAGATTAAACACCTGGATTCATATACCTCATCTCCCCACACCCACTTTTTTTTTCAGGTGACCTCTACATGGCCGGCCTTGCCCAAGGCATGTATAGCAACCTCCCAAAGCTTGTAGCCTCCCGGGATGGTTTCCAGGGCTGCCTAGCATCTGTGGACTTGAATGGGCGCCTACCAGATCTGATCAATGATGCTCTTCATAAGAGTGGCCAGATCGAACGTGGATGTGAAGGTACCCTGTATTTCAGTTGCATTCTGGTCCCAAGCATCAGCCTACCTGCTGCCTCTGCCAATGCCTCCTTCTTCTGTTCCCTCTCTCTCCTCCTGCACCCCCTCCTGTCTTTTTTTTTCAATCTCTCAAGTCTCATCATCATCAACATTTTCATGCCAGTGGTTGGCTTTATTTCATGACATGACAAAAATTTTACAATTTTTGTACAATGAACAGATGCTTTCTATAGTATTTCATACTTGCCTACAAAGGAGCATCCCTGGGCATCAGCATCACAGTACTCATTACTTCTAGCTTCAATTCCAGAATGACTTAAAGAAGAACAAGAACTTTAGACTAACAATGGATTATTCAGTACAAATTGGAAAGGGGGCAGTCAAAACACCATGAGCCAGTGACATTGCAAAGGAGCATACAACATAGATCTCATGCTTCTGCTTTTCAAAAGTGATCCATCTTGTAGCTTTCCTGAGGGATGCCTAATTGTCAGTAACAATTTTATTTTTAACAGCTGTGTTGAACACTTTTAATTCTTAAGAGTACCATACTGTTTCTTGAATCTTTTGGGATGGCAAAACCAACTTAAGTTTGAGCCAAACTCTCTTTCCAGGCAGACAACATAATTATTTCATGTTATACTTTATTAGAAATGTTCAACCAATTCAACATTTCTAGATGATACTAGACAAAAAGAGCATTATTTTTGGCTATATGTTTAATGTTGGTCATTCTCTGGTATTTTTCTGCACTGGCTAAACTCATATATTTTACAAAACTGAAAGAAACCAAAATGAAGTATCTTTTTTGAGTGCTTATATTCCACTATAAGTTTTTTTTTTTCTTTTGGGATTCCTTGGGGTATTTCATAGATTCCCTGGGTTTTCTCAGAACAGTTTTCAAAATACTGTTCTAACAGATTTCATTACTCTCTGGATGTCTGAAAGCAAAGGCTTGCAAGACAAAGTGAGTGAGTTTCCATCAATTATCAAGATCTCAGAATTCTTTCATTTAGAATGGTTCAGTTTCATGTTCCCTTATTTGTGTTAGGAGTATTTTCTTGTGGGCCTTTAATTTACCTTATTGAAATGTATCATTCCATTTCCTCTTTAGTAATCAATTCCCTTCCCACATTCCCTTTATGTTCACTGGATGCTCACTCATGTCCATCAAGTACACTCTAAAAGGCTTTCTGTCCACCCAATCTGGTTTGTGGTTGTAGAAGCCATTTCCTATCTCTTAAGAGTCAATTTCCTCTATTCTTCAAATAAAAAGTTAGAGCATCCTTTCATCCCATTCTGTTTTTTCCTTTTTAAATTCTTTTTACTACTATGGCAGAGAGATGGCATGGATAAGGTGGAGAGGATTATAATTTAAGTATTTTTTGCATTGTTTGATATCCCTCTCTTTTAAAAAAAAAAAGAAATGTTCTTCTCTGTGTCTCCTTTCACACTGTTTTCATCTCAAAAAGGATAATTTTATTGTGAACTCTGCCTATAATCCAGAGAGAGCCAGCATTTATAATTCAATAACTAACTTAAAGTATTGATTCATATAAACAAGATTAGATTTCTAATGATAAATACCTATAGTGATGCTGGTCTAAAATAGATAATTGAATCAAAGAAGATAATAGGTTTAAAATTATTATTAAAGTACAAGTCACTATAAAATACAAATTACCATCATTGATACTTAAGATTATGAGCCATGCAAATTCAATAGTTTAAAAATAATTAGAATATTGAAACATATAGACTGAATACAAATAAATAAAACCTTAATTTCCTATTTGAAAGTGTTTGAAATTGTATGTGAATTCTAAATAAAAACCTTTATGTAAATATCAAAAGTAATTGGGTACCATCGAGAATATATATATACATATATATGGAAATATGAATATATCCATATATATATTTAATATACAACATAATTGAGAATTCAGAGAATGAAATGACCTATATCAATAGGAAAGATTCTTCCTGAATCCAACCATACAATTTGGCATGCAGTTTGGTCTGATTCATGAAATTAATTATGATGGGTTCTGACCTTCCTTTTGAGTATGGGTGATTGTTCAAAGCTGGATATGATAACTTGATGGATCAACTCCATGACAAGCCTTGTGGGTCTAATAACACTGCACTCTATTGCCATGGAGATAATTATGATGGCTACATGTTAAGTATTATAACCTCCACGCTAGGTGGGTTGAAATGGAAGATGAGCTCTAAGGGAAGAAGGTCCTTGTTTATTATACATAAATGACTAGGGTAATTAGTTTAAGTGGCCAGGAGCAGAATGCCTGAAAAGTGAATTAAGCCATAAATTGATCTCTTTGGAACTATGTACCATTTTGAACAAGCCCCAGTAAGAGTTCCCAGGTGTTTCTGTGAATTTGCAAAATAAAATTACTAAGAGTATTAGGGAAAAGGAAAACTACCCTTTAATCCTTACAATGCACGTGCACGAACATACACATGCACACACACATGAGAATTTAAAAAGAAATAACTGTCATCTTGTTTTTTTCAAATTATGTTACTTGCAAAATGACCTCAATAAAGGTTTTTAGATAACAAGTTTGTTAGGAACCATAGAAAATGCTTCACATTTCTTTTAATAATACCAATTTATAGGACAAGAGAAAGAATAGGGAGAAAGTTTCATTGCTTCTAGACGAATCCTGTATCTCCTCTTAATATTAAGTCAAAAATTAATGCTCATATCTATAGAGCAAATGCACCAAGATAGGTTAAATATTATTATAGCAATCATTGGTAACACTTCCTGTCACTTTTGTGACACTAGATAAGCACTATCTTAGAGCCTTAGTTTCCTCATTTGTAGAATGAGGTTCTTGGACTACATGGCTTCTGAGGTCCCTTTTAGTTCTTGGAAACTTGATTTATGATCCTGTGATCATAAATTGTTGACTCTAGTATTTGTAATAAAAAGAGATAGTTTTCCCCTTGATATCTCTAATTCACTAAAGAAAATAAAGAGAATGTCACTGTAAAGCATGATGTCTTATAGAAAAAAATCAAGTTTTCTTTGGTATATGGTTCTTTTTAATTAGAACGGATACATGACATCAACTACATGTCTTCTCCTTTCAATATCCCACACATTAATTATCCAGTTTGGATTTTTATTTCATGTTTTTACTGACTGTTTTCCTGAGGGATTATAGACTTCCTTGTAGGTGTTCTAGAAAGACCAAAGACTGAGTGAATAATAAATGTTTTCCCATAGTTGCAGACAGAAATTCTTTAAATAATAATATATAGGCATTGGTGGTGCTTGGTAGATAGGGGAGAGGGGGAAGAAAGTAGAGGAAGTTGAAATAGAAATTATCAAGACTAAATAATATCAAATAAAGAGGCTTTTTGGCTGTGGGCTTGAAGTTTTGCAGTAGCAATCTTATTTGTGTTTAAAATAACCCTGAAGAAAAAACCTAGATCTCTTTATTGTCTCCAAATCCTTTATGTCAATGGCCACATAAGCTTGATGATTGAGTACAAGCTCCCTTGGTATCACTTTGGAAGGGACTAAGGAGTATTACTTGAGTGGATGCTTCATGTTTAACTTTTCAATGTTCAGATTTTTTGTATGTATTGAGTCTTATACATATCTCTCACTCTGCCCCTGCCGTGAAATTCTCCTTGTCTTATTTCTCTTTGCTTAGCCAGATTCCCTGAAAACCATTTGCTCTTAATTTTCTGTTTTGGAGTTGTCTTTGTGAATGTGAAAAGCCTCTTGTTGCCCATTGCTTGTGCTTTGCTAGATTTGGTTTTGTACTGCTCCTTGCTTGGCTGTTAGATACCATCTTGGCTTTTACCATACCCCAATCCATCTTTTTGTCTTTGAGTTCATTGGTCCATGCTATCTTTGCTCCACTTGTGTACTACCTGTGTGCTTATCAATTGTATGAACTGGCTATGTTTGTTATGCTGACTGCTTTTCATTTTCTGTAATGTTATCCTGGTTTAATCTGCCTCTTACTAACCTCTGGTTATTGTTTTCGCTTTTTTTTTTTTTTTTTTTTTTCTGTTCTTTTGCTAACAAAGTTGCGTTGACCAAAGCTGACCTGCAAGGTAGAGAAGGTTCTTGTTCCCATTACCACTTTGGACTGAAAGATACCTTTGTATAATTCCTTAGTATCTTTTCTTTGGAGGTTTCCATGCAGTCACACCTCTTGGTCAACAGGAACTGTGGTGGGTGGAGATGTGTGAGTAATTTGCTTTCCAGAAAGGAAAATGAGAATTAGAAGATTAAGAATAAATAAATAAACAAACAAACAAACAAACAAACAAACAAACAAATAAATAAATAAATGTTTAAAGGGGCATCAAGGGCATGGAGGGAATCGGTTTTTTGATGACAAAAGAGGTTTGACAGCATCTTATATATAGTTACTTTCTATAAACAAATGGGTCAACATCTTGAAATGCTTAATGGTTCTTCAAGTAGCAGCTATCAAACATCTGGCTGCTTCCCTATAGATGAAAACCAGCCTTATTGGAAAAGAAGGTGCCTTGGGCTTTTAATTTAATGTCTATTGTCTCATAGAAGTCATTTACTCAGGCAGACCGTTTAAACATGTGGACCTTTGAAAGAGAATGCCATTTTCTCTTAATTCATTTGAGAGATTTCTAAAAAGTATTCTGGGGGATATGAATAATATAAAAATGTACTTAGTGATTTCTATTCCCCATTCAAGATAGACTATTTTAGATGATTACTTTTGTTCCCTGTTTTGAAGTGTAAAGTAATAGTGCTATTGGGAAACAATTTTTTTTTTAATTTATCTGGATTATCATGTCTGCATGTTAGATGTCAGAAAACATCTGTGGCAGAAACTGCTTCACCATACCATTCAAAATGACACCTTCCAGAAATGGTTACTTTCATATTGGTACTTAAGTCTCTTTGACTTAAAACACTCATGCAAAGTTTCCCTTTTTATCTGTTTAACTGCTGCAAATTATCTGTATGACTATCAGTCATTCCTAACCTCACAAGGAACTTATTTTTCTACAGAAGAAAATTGAACGTGCATATACAAATATAAATATGTTCGAAGTAAATACAACAAAATCAACTTCTTGATGTGGTTTATGATAGGATTTACTAATATATATATATTATATGTATATAATATATATATATGTAAATATTTCAATAGGGTTGGGGAATTGATCTAAATGCTTCCAATTTTTTGGTCTTTTTCACACATAGAAAAGTAAGACACCATATTCACATAGAAAAGTGACCACATTGGGATTTCTTTTTTTCCTAACATGAGATACAAATTGATCAAAACATCATCCCTTCAAACAAATTTGTCTTCAAAAGTCATGTTTTTTAATGTTGTCCTCAGTGAAAGAATTGCAACCATTAGTGAATCTTTGAGTTAAATAAACCCTGTCCTACATTTTTAGCCACTCAGCTGACTGTGATTAAAGCAAGAACTGACTATATTCTTTTTTTATTATCATTCTCTTTTCCTGGCTCAGGGAAAGAGCATTGGAGACTACAAATGTCTTTAGTTATTATATTACTGATCTTGTGGAAAAGACTATTAGTTATACATCAATATCTTTATCCATATCTGTGGCAGTTATCGCAATTGATTATGAAAGGTAGCATACATATTTTGGTATTTTTTCTGTCTACTTTTCTTTCTCTATCTCTTCTCCATTTCTTTCTTTTTCTTTCTCTCTCTGTCTCTTCTTATCTTTTCCTCTCTTTCTTTATCTAACACACCATTGGAAGTTGTAATAAAACCATATATCTCCCATCTTGAAAGATAAGAGGGGATCATCTTCAATGACTAAATAAAAAGTGGATTATAGGTACTGGAATAATTTACCCGGGCAAACCAGCAGACTTATGAATGCATTCAGGATTGTACTTGGTTTTTCAAAACTGTTGCTTTATCTTCAGGTGAAATAATAGTTTTCTAGAGATAGAGAATTTTCTGGAGGAAAGCAAAAGATAAGCTCACTGTATTTATTTAACAGCATTTTGGAGTTTGCTTTTTGAAGCATGACAGTTGAAAGTGTCAAGCAAGATAATTTTGTCCACTTCATTATGAATTATTTGAAGGAGTTTTCATCCAAACAAGATAGTTGCTCAAGTAAATGGGAGACCTCTACTACAGTCAACTGAAGACAGTAGGAGGTTCTGTTGTGGTCATACCAGGAAAGAGGTCTCTTACTCACCTCAAATCTGTTGTCTTAACTCCTAGAGACCTACTCACAAGTAATTGCCTTCTCTCCTGTGAGTTTTAAAATGTCAAAAAGTCTTTTTCCTTTCTATATGAAGAGATCAAAGCCCTAAGCAGTGAGGGAATTGGAATTTTGTCCCAGGGCATTGAAATTTACAAACACTATTCCTTTAGCACACAGGAATAGCTCTGGTCAGCACCAAGTTTCTGAGGATAATTAGCTGGAAGAAGAAGCCATCAGTTGGCTATGTTGACTATCCACTCAAACAACCCCTTCATATCCTACTCTTATCCTCTTCTTTCCTCAGGCATTTTTCCCAAGCAATACTGTCCAGGGACTTCTATCTCTCACTCACTGTAGAGTTGCTGGGTCTCTCAGCCATGAATTTCATGTATTTTGGGCCTTGAGATCTCTCTTTCCTTGACTTCCAGTCTTTTGCTTCAGTTTCAAGACATCTGAGTCTTGCCATCTGTCTTTTTGGACTTCTTTTGTATTATTTCTACAAGTAGTGTGTGAGTTCTTTGACAGCAAAAGTCAACTCCAGGTCCCCAGATAGTTAGCCCAATGTTTGCTACACATAGTAAGCACTCAATATTAAATCCTCATTTATTCACTTATTCTCCTCAAATTTCACTTAAATAAATTTCTGTTAAAAAAAAAAGTTTGCTTTTTTTTGTGTGCTTGCTGTTAGTTCCTAATACATTTTGTGGTATTTGACCCGAATCAGAATTGGTAGTTATATATATGGAAGAGAAAATTTCCTTTAGGATAGATGTTATTTCTTTTTCTTTTCTTTTTTTCCCATCTATTTATTTATATACTCAGCACTGAACCTTTGTATAATCAGTGGTAAATAAATGTGTATGTCTAAAAAAGAGAAAGAGACAGATAGATAGACAGAGAAAAAAACAGAAACACACACAGAGAGACAATGAGCAGAGAGTTTGTTAGTTTTCTCAGAACTCTATACATGGGGAAAAGAACTTTTAAAATGAGGTCATATTTCATGGGAGGAAACCTAGAGCTGGATCAATGAATTCAGTTGTTTATTTGGGAGGGCCATAAGTTCCAATATATGAATAATAATTATTTCCCATCTGAGTATTGAATCAAGATTTCTTAACTTATATGTATTTCTCTATTCTCTCTTACAATTCCCAGCTCCCAGTTTTCTTTTGCAATATGTTTGGATGAATTCTCAGGAATGTCCTACAATGTAATTTCAAAAACCTTGAAGAAATTCTAGGAATAGGTGGAATTCAGGTGTTGCTCATTTTCAGAAAACCCAAGAGTACCTAAATTACACTTAAAATTTTTGGTCCTATTCCACTTGTCCCATTCCCCCTTAATTCTCTATTAAGTTATCTGGGCTATGAGAAATATGGTCTTTCCCCCACACTTCTTCCCAATTTTTTTTCCTTAAACTATAGTCATATTTGTCAGTTGGGTTGTGTCTGAACTTCTGGATTGAAGCCATATAAATAATGATGGAATATCCTTTAAAATATGACATTATTAGAGACAATAAGATAGACTAGATTTGATTTGAGATATTTATTATAGTCTTTGATGCCTAAAACTGAGAGAAACATAGTCTTTTTTTTGTTTGTTTGTTTGTTTGTTTTTGTTTTCTCTTCAGATGAGTTACAGAAATATAGTCAGCTCAAAAGGCCTATCCTCCTGACTGGTTGCAAACCCAATTTTAAGAATGGAAAGTCGTCTATGTTTCTTTCTAAGTGGCAATGTAATTTGAGAATGGATTCAGACACACATTTCTTTGGTTATATCAGTCAGACTCAATGATAAGAAAGAAGGCCAAAAGTCAATAAGCCCTCCTATAGGCAGGGAATATTTATGTAACTTTTTTTCATTGTACTCCAGATAACTGGAGGCAAGGTATTTTGAGAAGGTTGAGTTTTTGAGCATGGTTATCTTGAAGAAGAGAAGATTTGGTAGGAATGGGGGGAACTATACCAAATGTCTTCCTATCTTTGAAGAGCCATGTAGTAGAAGAGAGATTAGACTTGTCTAATCTCTTACTTGTTCCTACTAGGTAGAACTCAAAGGAATGGGAAAGAGTTGAAGAGAAATAAATTTAGGTTTAGACTAAGGAAAAAAATTTTTTTCCTAACAATTACAGCTCTCTCAAAATGAAATTGGTTGCCTTGAGTGATAGTGGATTTCTCTATCCCTCTATTACCTTAGGCAAAGGTGAGATTCTAATTTTTCCATGTTTTAGAAATGCTTGTTCAGGTGTGTGTTGGACCTTTCCAACCCCAAAAATTGGTAATTCCATTTAATTGCCTCTACTGCTGATTCATCTTGGCATCTGGGACAATTTCTGTTCTCTTCTGTATTCTCAAGGATCTCATAGTTTAATACAAGAGTGGGGAAGACCCAGCCTGCAAACCATAGAAGGGCTACAAAATTATTGCCTTGAAGTAGTGAGATTCCAGTTGAGATTATATGACATAAATTTGTAGTAGACTCAGAACAATTTCATGATTTTCTACAGGTTCATTCAATAGCACATGTGTTTGGATGAATTGGATGAAACAAAAGCACCAGATAATGAGAGTGATTCATGGTTAAGGTTTATCAGGGCAAAGAACAGCAATACATTGATGAGAATATAGCATTCAAGAGAATAACGCAGAGCTAAACTTGTTTACCAAAGGGATGGCACAGTGTAACTAGAGCAGAGATATCTTGGGAAAGAACCAAAGGGTCCAGAAATTAAGATTAAGGTGTTCATAGCAGGAAGAGGTTGCAAGGGAGCGAGAAAGAGAGAGAATTTAATAAATTTTGACCAGATAAAGGAACTTCCGAGTTCACAATCATAGAAGTATCCATTTGTGAGTGATGGTAAGATCTTAGATCTATATGTGGCTGAGGTGGGGTGAAGGAACGAGACATGAGAAAGTTAAGGAATAAGAATTTAGGCTACGTGAGGGAATATCAATATGTATGTTGAAATTCTCTAGTATGAGGGCAGGAATTGAAGTGAAACTGTAAGCAGCCAGTGAATTCATTGATAAAAGAAGAAAAGGGTCCTGGAAGTTGCTAGTCAACAGCCACCAGGATTTTGATTCAGTGGCAGATATGGATTGAAGTACTAAAGAGAGTGATAGTGGTAGTGAAAGAATATAATCGACAATGGGAGATCGAGTATTCCAGCTTCTCTACCAGTTTTAGGGGAATGAGTTAAAATACAGTCAGGGCTGGAAAAGGAGCCCAGGGAGCATGTGTCATCTGGAGGGGATGGATGTCAGTGAGAGCCAGAGGAATGGAGCAAATTGAGGTCCAGACTGTATAGTTAGCCCCAGTCTACTCATAACACTTAAATAACTTTCCCTCCTAAATTGAGTTTCGAGGCAAATCTGGGAAATGCCTGGAAAGGTAAATTAGTCAACAAGTTTGAGTAAAATGTAAATGGATAGAATTTCTGCAGGCTACAAGGAGCAGATCTTCCCTTATATATGCAAATGTAGATTTCTCCCACAAATGAGGAAAGTTGGACTGAGAACAACAAATGGGAAATGCTTTCCATGCTGAATGGGCCCAGAAGCCTCAGTAGCCAGAAGCAATCTTAAATATCTGGAAATGGTATTGAAAAAATCTGTTTTTAACTCTCAAACGTCAAATCTTTAATTCTTGCTTTTTAAGCAGTAGAAATTGAACAGATTGTTTTGGCAAATTCTAAAGGATTTTCTTACTTCCAGAATGCTTTTTAAAAAAAATTAATGTTACTTTTATACCTAAAGACACCTACTTAAGTGTATACATTCACACCCTCTCCAAAAGACAATTCAAAAGTTATAGCCAGAAAAATCTGGACTCTAACCAAGAGTGAAAATAGCACTATAATGTAGTATTGAGTGCTAGCTTTGGAGTTAGAGGATCTGGGTTCAAATTTTAACTGTGTCACTTACTACTCGTATAGCCATGGACAAGTCACTTAATGCTCCAGCCTCAATTTCTACATCTTTGAAAAGATGTAGAAATATTAGATTTGGTCATCTTAAAAGTACTTTTCAGCTGTAAATTATACCTCTTATGGGGAAAAAACTAGTACAGTACAAAATAAGAACTGTATATGTTGGGTTATAAATTGTAAGCAATGTGCCTTAGTATAGCATCTGTGTATTTTATAATTTGTGTATTATAAGACCCATGATAAAATAGTATAAGACAAAGCAAACAATGAGTGCCCTATTGTTTTGTATTAAATTCAACGTGTTTCAGAAATATCTAATTTCTAATACTGTCCTTTGAAATAAAGTGGTGAAAGCTAATTGGTGCTACCTTTAAAGTTTGCTTTGGTTAGTGATATTATTTATCCAAAGGTCCCTCTGGGCATCATCAAAAATAAAAATAATCTGACCTCAAGTTCCCAGTATGCTAGACTACTTTTGGCAGCTCTTTACCACCTCAAAGACTCTAAAATTCATAACAAAGTCCCACCATCTATATCATATTTCTCTATATCAGTGAAGGGGAGCTGCCTCAATAAACTTTCATGGACCTCAAGGATATATGGTAACAGCTTACAGCTGCAGAGTAATTTAATAGGACAAGCAGTGAAAGAAAATATCTGTTATTCCACCAAGGTTATAAGAATTTTGTAGTAGTCATAAGATTTTTCATCACCAGATTATCAAAAATTATATGAAACGATGCTATACAACAGAATAGAAGCAGTAAAAGGAGTCAGAAGATGGGGCACTGCCTTCTTTGATCAGCCTTTCTAGTATTGATACTCTTTTATTCCCTAGTAGGAGAGCACAGGTTTGTAGGCTTGCTGGATTTTGGGTTTGGGTGACTTAAATTAGAATTTTCTTCTGATACTAGTTGTGGGATACTTAGCAAATCATTTAACTTTAAAGATTTAGAATCTGCTTATGCAAAAGTGTCTGGTGATATCGTGGCTAGAATGCTACCTCTGGAATTAGAGTGACCTGATTTCAAATCCATCCTCAGATACTTATGATCTGTGATCCCTTTTTATGCCTTGGTTTACTCATTTGAAAAATGAGAATAACAACCACCACAATAATACACCTCCATCATGGGGTTGTTGTGAAGATTAAATGAGGGAATCTTTAGAAAGCATTCTATAAACCTTAAAGCACTATCTATAGACTAGTTATTACTACAATGGATATAATCAGCTTTTCACTATTTATCGAGTTATTATGGATCAAATAACATAGTTAGTTTGGTTGTTCAATAGAAATGAATGCCAGATATGGATTTAGGAAGATCTGTGTTCAAACACTGTCTCAGATGCTTAGAGATATATAATTTTCAGCAAGTCATTTAATCTCACTGCCTCATTTTCCAATGTCTATAAAATGGATAATAGCGCTGGTACTTTATTAAATTGTTGTATTAAATGAGATAATATCCATAAAAAACTTTGAAAATCTTATAGCACTGTATAAATGCTAACTATTATTAAAGTATGTAAAGTGCTTTGCAAACAGAAATTCCAAGTATTATCATTCCAAAATTTATAGCAATTGGCAGACCTTGACTTGGTTTTCCTCTCTAGTTATCCACGCTCATTCTCACCTTCAGCCATCTTTCTAATTAGGGAGGTGCTTAATCAAGAAGGCAGATCAGCTCTGTCTCCTGGTTATGAAGCAGAGTTTTTCTCTCTCTATAGATATTCAGAAGTACTTGATCTTTGGATGATTGCCTCAGTACAGCTGAGACTTATTAAAGACCTGAGTTTAAAAAAGTCCAAGGTCTCCCACTGCATCCAGGTTCATCTTCACTCTCACCACTAGATCTAGATGACTCTGGAGGAGAAAATGAGGCAGGTGATTTTGCACATCCCTCCCTCACTTAAAGCGGATCATGTCATAGCATCATCTCTCTGATGTCATAGACACCTTTGAAGACAAGAATGATCTACAGAGGGATGAAAACATTTCTTCTCAAATAGACCTATGTGTTATTTGGAATAAACTACTTGGTTGACCTGTTCTTCATCAAGATTATAATAGTTCACTTGTGCCCTGAGAAGTGTTACTATGTGAATGATCAAGGGGAGGTCAATCTTTTTTTTTTTTTTTTCCTGAGGCTGGGGTTAAGTGACTTGCCCAGGGTCACACAGCTAGGAAGTGTTAAGTGTCTGAGACCAGATTTGAACTTGGATCCTCCTGAATACAAGGCTGGTGCTCTATCCCCTGCACCGCCTAGCTGCCCCAAGGGGAAGTCAGTCAAAGTGTTGCTCTTTAATGAGCAGTGAATAGCTAGAAATGGGGCAATTTCAGAGCATAAATAATCTTTCTTAAATCTGAATTAGGTATTTTTATTGTTAATTAACTGTATTTTGCAGTTTGCCCAAATGCAGAAGAATTACCCTTTGGCAGAAGGGATGATGGGACAAGGACTAACTATTCAGAAATGATTTACTATACCAGAGAAATTTGATCCATTCTCAGTGGTGAAGAAGGGTGGAGGTCCTTTCTGATAAATCCTAATATCCTGATAATAGAATGGATAAAGGAACATCTGTAAACATAATAAAATATGTATTTTTTCTTATCCAAGCCAAATGCCCTGGAGAGTGCTTATGACATAAGGCATACCATACATGTTCCCCAAATTAAATGCAAGGGTGCTACCAGTGTAGTTATACTATTCATGGTTATAAAGGTAGACTATGCCTGCTATTAACATGTATTTGGACAAAGCTGCCATGTTCACAAGAGCTGTGACCTTTGCATTTTGCCTCATGTGTACATCCTACCCAATTTATTTCTATCATTTTAATCCCTTTCTTCATGCTCCTATAAAGGTTCTGGAAAGAAATAAACCTTTGTTATTTTTAGGTTAAATAATATTTTTATTTATATTTTTAATTATGATGCTCTTACAAGATAGGAACTGGATCTGTGATTTCATTGCTTTAGAGAACTCCAGCATAAGGAGACCTCTCCTTTGCCACTGAGACTCTTCAATAGCTGCCTACAGCAGTTAGAGGTTAATAGACTTGACCAGAATTGGAGAGCCAAGATATGCCAGAGGGGGTACATGAACTCAGGTCTTCTTTATTTCAAATCATCTATCTCTCTGTTTCCTATGCTACTTGTCTCCATGCCTTAAATTGTTTAAATTTTCTTTTAGGAGAATCAGAATGAAATAATTATTAAAACAATTAGAAGAAGGGGCAGCTAGGTGGCACAGTGGACAGAGCACCGGCCTTGCAGTCAGGGGGATCTGAGTTAAAATGTGACACTTAACATCTCCTGGCTGTGTGGCCTTGGGCGAGTCACTTAACCCCCAATTGCCTCAGGAGAAAAAACAATTAGAAAAATCAGTAAAATCAAGAAACATTTAGATAATACAACCAAGGTAAACTTGGACTGACTGAAAGAATATTTAAATATAATTTTTATTTCAGGCTGTGGTCACATTTGTACTTCTGAGAAGTAGACAAGTGGTCAAAAAATTAACTTCAATAACCTTAGAGTGTTATATCTTGTTGATGTCTTAGAAGTTCCAATTTCTTTTTCTAGGATTTGTCTTTTTCATCTGGTAAATCAGAGAATGGAACTATGTTGGTCATTTTCTCACTGACTCTCCCTGGATTAGCAATCTTTGTATGAGATTTTTATGAGAAATTAAAAAAGTTGTTATTTACAAAATCAGAAGTAAATCTGCTCTTGCAGTAATAACTTGTAATAAAATGATGTTTTACAAAATATACACAATTAAAAATACAATTTCAAAGGAAAGTGGGAATCATGATGTAACTTGTAGAGAATTAGCCTCAGTCAAAAAGACCTGGGTTCAAATGGTATATATTGTCTAAGTGACCATAATCTTTTAATATTCCCAGGAAGCTCTCTAAAACTAGAAGCAGCAGAGTAGGTGTCAGTCTGCATTGGTAGAACTAGTTTACTCATGTGGAGAGAGAATGCCAAGTAAAACAAAATTTTATTCTTCCCTCTAAAAAAAAATCAAAGGTTAAGAAATTGCTGCAAAAAGTTTCTGCAACTTGAAATATCATGTAATTTATGCTTATTCCTCCATTTCTTCCTTAGGTTGTTTTCACTGTTTTTATTAACTTTCTAAGAACCATTGAATTCTTAGTAATTTGTGCCCAACTTTTTTTCACCACTCCATCCTTATTTGTGGAAAAATAGAAGGGGGCATAAAAGGCAGAATGACTAATGTATTCTCTATTTCATGATTTTCCACACCCACCTCCAAGAAAATCGGTAGGGACCAAGCTTCTCATGATGAGCTTTTATATATTTAGTCTGTCCTTACACAGCAGAGAAAATGTCACCAGGATCATGTTGAATCCAATGGTTTTCCCCAAAAAAAGAAAATAAAGAAGTTGGAAGTTTTTCATTGTATAACAAAAGGCAATGAAGAAGATCATTTTAAGGACCAACTATTTATATTGTGTTGTTGAACTTGCCAAAACCATAAAGATATTAGCATGAGCACATTTAGAATTTATGTACCAGTATTTATTGGAAGGGATAAAGAATTGAAAAATTCTTAGAAAAACTTTACATGGTCCTCAAAATTAGGCCATCAACATGTATCTGAATAGATTTATACATATACACACACATACTATATTTGGAATCATTGATAATTAGATAGACAGAGAGAAGTAAAGAAAATTATATTAGGAAGATAGGTTCTGCAAAGTAGTACAAGAAAGAAATGGCTCAAAACTGTTTGGAATCTTCCTGAATGAACATAATGAATAATTTCTTTGAGATGAGAATGAAAGTAGTTAGAATGGAAAATAGATTGGGCTATAGTTTCAGAGGTCCCTTCTAACTCTCAAATTTTGTGATTTAGTGATAGATATGATTAAATAGTCAAAAATAAATTTCTAAAAGATAAAATTTTCTACACCACTGTAGTGGATAGAGTGCTGGTCTTGGAATCAAGAAGACTCAACTTATAAGTTCAAAGCTGTGTTACCCTGGACAATATACTTAACCCTATTTGCCTCAGTTTTCTCATCTGTAAAATGAGCTGGAGAAGTAAATGACAAAATGCAGGGGTCCTGCCTCTGCAGACTCTCAAGGAGCTGAGCAAGAGGAATAGGGTCGGCATCAAAGGAAGACAGGAGTTGTGGAGTAGCTTGAGTGAGGAACAGATGGAAGTGAGGCTGCTTCCTCAGGCTCCTTCAGGCTTTATTTTTATACTATATCATGACTCCACAATTTTCCTAGTTACATATATTTTTTAATTAGGTCAATATAGTCTTCAGACATGTCTGATTTATTGACCTTTATATGTTACTATATTTGACATTTAACATTTGAGTAAATATTTCATGGTTAAATGTTAATTATTGATTATATTATGCAAAGCTAATAATGAAAGGTAAATGTTATACAAGATTAAATATCAGTGAATATTGTTAGTTTACTTATGTCTTCTTTGTCAATCCTATGGATTGTTTGATCCCTCTATTTTCCTGACTTAGAACCTTGTACATAGGGCATGCATTGTTTCTCAAAAAGGATAACAGGACATTCAGAGCAATTCCAGTTATACTTTAACCATCTATTGATTCCTAGACATACTCATCTTTTCTGAATCTAAGCTAGTAAACACCATTGTTTCCTACTCCTTTGGATTCTCTCCCATGGTGTTCTATTCCTGTCCTTCATTTCTACAATCTCTCCTTTATCATTTGTCTCAGTGAGAGATTAGTTTTATTAGGAATATGCATATGGAATCATTTCTAGTTATCTTGCCCAAATTACCCTTGTCACCAGATTTTTTTAGGGAATGTTAGTGCTGTAAACAAGCAAAGTATAAGTAATAGAGGAAATAGCAGTCCACTAATGAGAATCATAGAAGGAAATGTTGTTCCTGCATGAGTGCTGTGCACATTTAATCTCAGTGCTGGGCTTTGCCAGTCAACTTAGAGACTGTAGCTCCCAATAACAAAACAATTCAATGTCTCTGCCATAAAAATCCCAAATAGCATCAGAGAGTTAGACCCAACTGAAAAATGACTTAACAACAAACAACAATGTCAAAAAATTTAGTATATGACTAGATAAATTTCAATGTAATTTGCTGAGATCATGTTATGATATAGAATAACTCAGGTTTTTATCTTGACTGAAAATGGACAAAAGTGAAGACTATGATTTGAACTTTTATTATGTTTAAAATTCAAAAGTTTAACCTGTACAAAATAGTTGCCATGATTAGGGGGATAAATGAAGCCAGGTACTACACCGGCCAACAAAACTCGATCTCCTTGCCAAAGAAAGAGAAATGGAATCCAAAGGAGTGACAATGTAGAGTACAAATTCATTGGCAAAACATTATACAGAATAATCACAGAATGGTAAAAAAAATTATTAACAATATAGTCTCAGAAAGCAATAAAATCAGTTAAAATGAAAATTAGCCCACTGAGAACTTGGCATGAAACCTACATAAGCCCGACAATGCTGAAAGTATTTATAGATTAAATTGTAAGGAGAACAACAAATATGTGAAATAGAATCAACTAACTTTTCTATGATTCCCTTGCTTCATCTTAACAACATCTGAACCATGACATTGGGATGTTGCAGCTTGGTTATCAAATGTACTTATTGTGTAAGGAAATTCATATCATTTTAGAATTAGAGCTAAGTTTTAAAAATTATCTAGTTCAGTCTGTTCATTTTGTAGAGAAGTACTTTGAGATGAAGTGAATTACAAAGGTCAATTTAAAATCTTAGTATTTGGCCAAAGATTTGTTAAAGAAATTAATTATTGCCAACTATTCTGATTTATGATGTTATATATAAAACACACCATAATGTGCCAAACACTTAAGAGATAGAATGGAATAATAAATTAAGATAAAAAAATAATTGAAACTTAAAAATGTTACCAGTAATGTAAAAATGCTTGAAACTTTTGAAGACAATGTGTTCTTTTCCACAAAATTGGGAGTATAATTACAACTCTAAATTTATGAGTCTATGGGAAGTTTCCAAATTGGAGTAATCAGACTCAAATGTATACATAGAACATCTTAAAGTGAAAGTTATTCTCCAACAATATAAACAAATATTTCATTTTAATGAATGCAAATGGCCCTGAAAATATGTGTAAAATATGTATGCTGGAGGTTAGTAAAGTATATACAGTATGCATTTAATAAGTTTTGTTGCCTTTTACCTTGAAATTGATACAATTTCAAAGGTATTTAGATATTAATTTTCAATACATCTCAGGTAAGTGGAGATTTTTTAAAATGATGACAATTGCAGCCTTATTAAAAAACAATACTGAGAAGACAGCAATGTTATTAACATGACTCCATTCTAGTGTCTGTATAATCATTGTGAACGTAATGTAGATATCAATGAAGCTGGGCTTTGGTTGATGAAAATAAGAAAAGGCAGCAGACAGATAAATGATTTACAGAAAACATAATATCTAATTGTATTTATTATTTGTTAATTTATTAAAAAGTACTTGACTCAACTGGATAAAATGTAGCCTTAAAACATCTTTTTAAAGCAATGTGTTTTTCTACATCTATGCTAAAATTATATATGAGTCTTTGACAGATATAATCAGAGATAACTTGGTTGAACAATCTGCTATATGCAACATAAAATGAGTCATTAAACAGGAATACACAAGTTCACTTTAAGATTTCTATGTGTAATGATGGATATTCTTTTCTGAGTCCAAACAGAACAGGTATCTCTTGTACAAAGTCAAATTTTTTACATACTTCTTTGGATATTGTGCTGATTACATCAAATTCCACTCATTTAAATAGTTTCTTCAATGAGAATATTAGTCTTCAGTGAGATGGTAGTCATCAGACAAGGGTTCAACTAGCTTTCCAAAACATAGCAGATAACAAAAATGCATATTGTCCATATTGTGAAATGCAGTTAGTAGGCAACCTGTTCAAATTTAACCTCAGACTCTTCCTAGCTTAACTTCTGATTGCCTCAGTTGCCTCAATTGAGATGAAGATAGAGACACCTCAAAGAATTGCTACCAGAATCAAATGAGACAATATCTGTTAAAGTGCTTAGTATGTAATAAGCACTATATAAATGTTAACCATTATTATTTTGTAGATATGAATAAAGATGAAACTTGAGATATAGAAAAGGAAGCAAGATACAGTGGTTAGAAATCTTACATCAATGTCAAGATCTGAGTTCAATTCCTGCCTCTAACATATATTAGTCACATAATGCCCAGCAAGTCTTTTAACCTCACAGTGCCTTCAGGCAACTCTCTAGGATTATAATAGAAAAGCTACCTATTTGTATCAGTAAAGAGAAGGGGGAATGGAGGAAGAAGGAGAAGGAGAAATGAATGAAAGAGAGAAGAATCACAATTACAAATAACCAAAAGGGCAACGGTGAGGAGACACATGGGGTTTAAAGAGGTAGCAAAACACCCACAGTAAAAAGCAGACATTATCCATAATGACTGGAAAAAGAATATAAGGCCATCAGTAGCAAGAGGGAAGGAAAATGCGTGGAAAGCTTAAGTAGTATTATTTGTGAGTCCATAAAATATTAAAAGAATCAGAGAATGGTCACCAGTATGCTGGATAATGTCTTATAAAAGATTTATGGAAAGACATAGATTCAATGTAAAAAGATATAGAAAATTGAATTGTAGCATAAGGAGGCATATCAATACCAATGAAATCATGGATATGTTGGTATATTGGAAGTGCTTACTTTAATATTACATCTTGTTCAATATATACATTTTTATTAAAATTAAACATATATTACATATTGGTTAGGAATAGTCCATCATTTAGGCCAAGCATTCTTAACTTTTCGCGTGTTATAAAATATTTTGACCATCTGATGAAGCCTAAGGACCTTTTTTCAGAAAAATATACATAAAATCATATAATTAAATATATAATATTGTAAAAAAGCCAATTATATTGAACAATTATTAAATTTATAAAGGATTAAGAACTTTTAATTCTAGCATTTCTTTTACAGGAGAAGAAAAGGAAGTATAAAGACTGTAATATTTACCCAATATCAAAAAAGCTAGTCAGTGACAAAGCTGGGATTAGAACCCATTTGTCCTGTTTTATAGACAAATGGCCTTGCCATTATGACATAATTTCTCAATAAATATTCATTCCTATTCCTTATCTGACTTCTGTATATTCATTGTATGTTGTAAGGAATAGCTGGGTGTCTCTGACACCTATGTCCCCTCTTGCACTATTGCAGGACAATGTACAAAGATATCAAAATATTATTTTCTGACAAGCCTTCGGTCTTTTTACACTTGCATATCTACCTATTCAAATCTCTTGCAGTAATAAATGTAGAATAAATGAGAATGCCTATTAAGCAAATGGCTAAAAATATTGTAAATGGATTGTCTATTTATATGAATCAAATCATTGTTGAATCAGTTGAAGAAATCAAGGCTGGTAAAGGTGATATGTGGCATAATACCTTTCCCTTGAGTATTCAGAAAAAAAAAAAAAAACTTTTAGTTTTAGAATAAGAAAGTGAAGTAGAAAAGAATAGGAGTAGTTATAGATGAATTTGGGAGACATTTTATTGTAGAAATAATGTTAACACATGAAGGACCTGCACTGTGATTGATTTAGTAAGCAATAGGGGCACAACTTTGGACCCAGGACTTCTTGAAGCCAAGATGAGCATGCTAGCCAGTTTGCCATGCTATCTCTAACTGGGAAATGACCCCCTTGTTTAGAATGTATCCCATAGAATGGTTGTTCTTCCTTCTTGTAAGTGATGATTGCCTTCTGCTTACAACAGCATGCAGCCTTCTATAGCTTTGAGACTCCATAGACTAGCCTCTTATTTGGTGTATTAAAAACACATTGTGTTGTTTTAGTAGTTTATTGTTCAGTTCATGGGTCCTTGACAGAGTGTAAACTATTCCTTTATCTGTAGGCTTCTTCCTCTCTTTGACCTCTTTCTCCTCTTCTACTTTGATCTCTTCCTCCCCAAACTCTAAAAATAGCATTTTCAGAAACTTCAGGGTTGGATCCCATACAGTTCAATTTAAAATATTCTACAATATTTGTAGTACAACACTAAATGTTGTAAGGAATCCAAAAGATATATAGATATAGCTATATATATGTGTGGATATATAGATATATAACATGAATCTTGTCATCAAGACTCTTACAATCTATGGTAAAAGGTAAAACTTTGCACATAAAATAGCTAGAGAACAGAAAAAAATCAGTATTTAATATATTTTAGAAATTTTTATTTGCATATATTTTCTGGTACCAACAATATATATAGCTACCAAAAACAAGTTTTCTAGAAATTTGGAGAGGGATTATATACTTAACCATTTGAGCCTCAGCTTTCCATTGTATAAAAGGGGAATAATAATGCCTGTAGTTCCTATCTTAGAGAATTGTTGTGTAGATGAAAGAAAATCATATATGTAAAGTATTTGGTAATAAAAAAAGTATGTGTCAGCTATTACTAATTTGGTTAGGATGTGTTTGAGCAAAGTAAAAGGCAGAGAGATAGAAGGATTTGTGATTTAGCATCAACAAAAAGATGAAGAATTGTTTTGTTTTCCTTTAGATATCAAGGGAAAGTAGGCCATATGTTTCTGCTTCTTTTATACAATCAAATTACCAATCCATTGTATGGGGAGACAATTTGGCTAGGGAGCCTTATGTACTTCTCAGAAGATTTTTATCCTTTGAAAAGAGCTGTCCTGATTGATATGCCATTGTTAATGAAACTTGCATCACACAATGTTCAAGCTTAGGACTCGTTGGGATATAACCATTTTCTTTTTCTCATCCCTATAAGGATGCATGTAATTGCTGGTGAAAGCTGAAACAGCCCAGAAGCTGATTATTTTTGATTGTCATGAGCTTTTTCACTTCATATTTTAATAGCTTAGACTTATGAGGGATAGTCTGAAATATTGATCTCCCATTTGGTAAAATATTGATAATAATAATGGTATAACACAGAAGACAGCAATGATTTTGGATATAACACTTTCTTTGAAAATGTGTCATTGTGATCCTACCTTCTTACAACTCAGTGTTTATATATACTCAAATTTTTTTGAATTTGTTTCTTTCTCCCTTGCAAATATTTTTAGTGATCTGAAAAAAATATCTAGACCAGTCAGCAAACTCCTTCTTGACACTATGATAAATGTCATTAACGAATGAGAATTCCCTATCAATTTTAATTTGTGGAGGGAAAAATGACTTCCATTCTCCCCAATCTTCCTCCCCCTCAAGCCTTTTGTGAAGTAAAATTTAGTCCAAGGGTTGTTTTTATTTTTCTTTCTTTCTTTTTTTGTTTCATCAACCTGAATCTTAATTACTTTTTTAAAAAACAAAACTATCACAGAATGGATATTATTTTTTCCCACCAGTGATAGGGTGAGAAAAGCCACAACAGATAAAAGGAATCTAAAATTTTGCCTAAATATAGGCTGCTTCAACATAGGACAAAATATGGGTTCCTTTACTAGGATCTAAGAAGCCATTATTCAAATCCTTTCAATATACATTTATAAGTTTCATATATGTAAGACTCTTCTGGGAATATGAAGATGAGGAAAGAGTAACTAAATAATAATAATAATATCTAGCATTATCATAGCATTTTAAAAATTGCAAAGCATTTAAAAATATCTCATTTTATCCTCACAAAAATCCTGGTAGGTAGGTACTGTTTTATCCCCATTTTACAGATGAAGAAATGGAGTTAAATATGTTGACATGATTTGTTCAGGGTTAGGAAACAAGTAATGTATCATTACAAAACAAATAAATGGAGAAGGAATTCAGATCTTTTTACATTCAATTTATTTGTTTTCACAGGAATAACTTAGTTTTTACTAGTTTTTACTCGATTATGTGTCACTAAATATTTAGTAAGGCATTTTATAAGAGAAATGAAGTGTTTATAACTTATGCCCTGATTTAATAACTCTTTGATATTAGATACAGTAATTTTCTGGTTCTGTACTTAGGAAAAATCCAAATTTAAATCTGACCTCAGAAACCCAATAGCTATGTGACCCTGGGCAAGTCATCCAATTGCTATTTACCTCAATTTCTTCAACTGTAAAATGGAAATAATAATAGCATCTACTGCCCAGAGTTGTTATAAGGATCAAATAAGATAATATTTGTAAAGTGCTTAGCATAGTGTGACACATAGTAAGTACTATATAGATACTTATTCCTTTTGTTGTTATGCAGTCATGTTAGTGACGACTGACTCCATTTGGAGTTTTCTTGGTAAAGATACTGGAGTGATTTACCATTTCCTTCTCTGGCACATTTTGCAAATGAAGAATTGGAAACTCAGATCTTCTCCAGACCAGTTTCAATGTCCTTCCCCCTATACTACCTAGCAAATTATCTTCTAGCAATGTACAATCAACTGGGATGGTACACCCTATGTAAAGATAAATGCCATACCAGGTTGTGAGTGATAGGGTCAAAGGAGAGTTCCAAAGTGATCTGGGAACACAAAAGCAGGGAAAGGACGCTTTTACCTGGGGAATAGAGGGAAGCAGGTAGGAATCAGGGAGGCTTTATGGAGAAAATGGCACCATTCTTTTAATTTTATACTGCAACCTTCAGGAACTTTCCACCCTTAGGATACAAAAGAACTTGTAAAGTGTACTTCTAACTCTGTATTATTAAAATAGAAATCCTTACCTGAAAGGCTTGGAAAGAGCATGAGGCAGTATAAGATTATCTGCCTGTCTAGTTGAATGGTAGAGATGAAGCTTTTTTGTGAAGTCTGCCTCAATAAGAATGTTTCAGTTACCTCCTTTTCACTTTTTGTGTCATTGTCAGCATTTTGTAGCTGCGTTTGTCTTTGTTGTCCCTTGTTGAGCCTGAATTCTTGTTGCATGACCAAGAATGGAAATTTTGGGTGGTTGTGCTATTTATTGATTGGGTTGTCTTTTGGCATGAAAATAGTGAATTTGCATACTCTTTTTTTGGATCATCAGAGTTCCTAACCTTCCTTCTTCCCATTCCCTCACTTCCCCACCTTTCTCCCCCTCTCCTTTTCTGATTTCTATTACCAGGACCAAGTACCACCTGCCAGGAAGATTCATGTGCCAACCAAGGTGTCTGCATGCAACAATGGGAAGGTTTCACTTGTGACTGTTCCATGACCTCCTACTCTGGGAATCAATGCAATGACCGTGAGTAAAAATCCTTTTGTGCTTGTGGTTTTGAAAGGGGTAGGAAGCCTGGAAGAAGACTTAAGGGGGATGGAGCATTATAAGGGTGATTGCATTCTCTTCACTTAAAGCAACATGAATTTCTCTTTAAATTCTTCATTTGATACATACTTGGAAAGTAAAACAAAACTGTGAGGGTAGGTTTTTCATTAAAGAAATTAATATAATTCAATTGTATTTTTTCCTTTCTACTTTTCTTCTTGCTTATATCAGTGATGCTTTTTTCAATGTGATTTTCATGATCAGAGAATATGTTTTTTTTGTGAGTCTTGTATCTTTCAGGAAATTATTTTCTTTTGAAGTTTGGGTTTCCATAAAACTAAACAATTTCGGTATTTTTTAAAAAGAGTGCTGGTGTCATTACTTCACTATTGTATTGTGCAAGATTTTTAGTACTTCTATATTTATAAGTTGTAAAGAAGATAACTAAAGGATGCTCCCATTTTCTAGGAAGGACAAAAGATCCAGAAATCCTGTGACTTCACCAAATGATGAAGTTTTTAGTTCTCTTTCTTGGTTTGTTCACAGAGGATTGTATATTATTCCCATGTAGAAATTTGTGTAGTTGTGTGTATATTAGAAATGAAAATCTTAATTTTCCTTATGGTTTGTATCAAAGGATAGACTTACTAATCTTATTTCCTAATGGAGATTTTTATTTAAATTATTTTTCTTCTGTTGCCGAATTCAAAACTCTAAACTAGTATCAGCTAATGAAGATAGGTGTCATTATAGTGGAAATGATTAAAAACACCACAAATGCTAGATATATTGATAGTATATATATATATATATATATATATATATATATATATATATATATATATATATATATATATATTGATATATTGATATATATATATATTGATATATATATATATTGATATCGTCTATGTAAAGTACAGATTGATAGGTAATAGAAAAAGGAAGGAAGAAAAAAAGAAAGATTAACATTTAAATCTGTACCAAGATTTTTGTAATATTGGAATACTATATAGATTTATCTATCTATCCAACCACACCCACATATTCATACTCACCCCACACACATGCAGAGAGAGAGAGAGAGACAGTCCCATAAGTACGATTAAGATCCACGGGTCATCTTCCTTGCTTTTACCAGTCTAGGTAAGGAAAATTACCTTCTAATATTTCTAAGTAACTACCATGGAGAATTTGGGATAAAAGACAGAACTATACCTGCTGGACTTTAGTTACCATTTGATTTCAAAGACACATGGGTTCTCTTTAAATCCAAGACAAATTATATCACATCTTGGGTTTATTTATAAATTCATATTCTATATGAACAAAGGCTAAAGCTTCCAAAGTAATCCAGTGCTTTATTCAGAAAACACCTAGGCATTAATTATATACCTGTTTATCTCTCCCTAGTGTCTTATTACTTCAATATTGTATCATATGAGATTTTTAGTTCTTCTATATTTATCTTCTTTGCCCAATTTTTCTCTGCTGACTTTCTCTGTTCTTCCTCTCAGTCTCTCCTCATATATTAAGGAGAAACAATTGATGAAGTGGGAAATACAGAGAAAATGACCTTGAAACGTGCTATTCTGTAGCCCAATGCATAGGATTTGCTGTCTGCTACATTTATAAGGTTCCCTACTGAGTCTGATAACCATTTTACTAAGGCACACAGATATCAGGTCTTCATTTTCTCTTATGTGACTTGAAGATTGCTTTGAACTTTGATTGTGGAGATTAAAGAAACTCCCCAGTGTTTTGAGAAGAACACTGCTCACTCTTAACAATTTTGTGTTCTTTTGTTGAATTCAGCACTAAAATTATATTTCACAAAGATGTACTTTTCTTAATAGTTAAGAGGTGGGGGTAGGCCTGTGTTGCTATATGTGTGTGTGTGTGTGTCGTGTGTGTGTGTCGTGTAAGTGTAATATCTTCATATATATGGCATATATATAGTAAATATATTTATAAATGTAAATATAGAAGAAGCAGAAAGGTAAGTTATTCCAGTGATGGAGATAATTCTTGTGAAAACTGATCTTTAAAAGGTAAGTGAACTTTTTATTCATTTAAAAATGCCTCCCTGTAATGATGATAACTTTTCCTGATATTGGGAATTTATTGCTTGCCTAAGAATGTCCTTTAGTCATTTTCTCTGTTTTCTTGGGTTTATTTCTATAACTGCTAAGAGCAGGTTCTATTAGTAACCGTGAACCTTATGGCTTGGTTACAGCATGAGCTGACCTAGACAAATTCACCAACAGAAAATGAAAAAGTGAAGCTGAGAATAGGGAGAAAATTGGATTGCATGACTGGTATTTACTTCTCATTACACAGAAATTTCCTTATGATAGCTATGTTCAAGGACATTGAGTTTTGTTTCCTTTGTGGAAGTGATTAAACAATTTTCCTGGAGCTCCCACAGCTTGTTATTATTAATGTTAGAACTTACTTGCTTGTTGGTTTAACCTCCTCAACGAAGAGGTTTTAAAAACTTTTAAAAAACCAGGCATGACAATCTAAGAGTAGAATTTCAAAGAGATATGTTTTAATGGTGTGGTATAATGTATACAGAGAATTTTGATATGTAAGTTATGACTGGAAGGGAAAAGAACTGTGTTTTTTCCTCTCAAATGCATTGGAACTTCTTTATCCAGATAAGTGTTGTCTTTCAGAGTGTTTGTCTTGGCAGACTTTCCACTTACTCCACTAATGTTGCTATTTCTCAAATCGTATTTTTAACTCCTATTTTGGAATTGCCTTTCATATAGTTTTTAAGTTTCACTAGAAAATCAATCCCATTTCCTTATATATAGGCATAGCTCACAGACTATTGTTTTCTATAGCGATTTGACTCATTAAGAGTTGTAATTTGCTGGTGTCACATATACAAATGTGCAGAATATGTAAGCGGTATTGGATCTTCTGCCTGCTGTGACATTTACATACTCATTCTCAATAAACCTTTGGTAGCATAGGCTGAATTAGCATTTGCCAAACTCTTGTAGCCTTCAATTTCACCAAAAGCATTAGAAAGAGGAAGAAAATGAGTGCAAAAGAAAGTGAAAAAAGAAAAGGGAGAAGGGGAAGAAAGAAGAAAAAGATGTCAGGCAATAACCAGTTAATACTGTTTTCTCTGTTGACTGAAATGACAGCAATGATCCAATGGGAGGGTGGTGATTTTTCCTGAATATAGGTATGATAGTAATTGTTTGAGGTTCAGTAAGGAGTTACAGAGGTATGTCTTATGAGATTTTCTATCTGCAGGCCTTTAGAACTGTGTACCAAAAGGGATAAATATGGAGCATTTGAACTAATAGGAAATTTCTCAAACACGGAATACTTCTTCAGAACAAAGGATTCTATCCTCATAAAGGAGAATAAAATTCAAGAGAAACATTTATTAATTTTGTAATTATTTTCTAGAATTGAAATTTACTTTATAAGGGGAATATTTTTAAATATTTTTAAAAACCAAATAATCTGGAGGGGAAAATAACCTATTGTTCCTTTTGTATTATTCAAGCAGGTGATCATCATTTTAAAAAGTAGCAATTTTTTCTTATACTATTGGTTCAAATCACTCATATTATTTTGGATCTTCTTTTTATTAAATTGATGTTTGTCTTGAAGGTTTTCGAAGTTATGGCCTGGTACTGTCTTTCACTAAAATATAACCAGAAATCTCTTCTTGTTAAGTATGAAAAGAGATTTACTTCTTATTTTGTAATTATCTTTGAATTGATGTAACAATAGAATTCAGTGTAACTATGAGTGCATTTTAAGAGGGGAAAATGACTCAGTTTCAATCAAGGTATACAAAAGGAATGATGCGTTAGTGGGGTGTTTGGGGTAAAGTGGGGCAAAGGAAAAAGCCTTATGTGTTCTTAAACTAGGCATGCAAAGTTCTTACCTAATATTTTACTTATATAGTCTTACTGAGTGATCATTATGCTTTCAAGAATACTGCTAAAAAGACTGGTTGGAAAAATGCTAATTGTTTAAAAAGACAAGTATAATAGATCTATATATGCAGAAGCAATGGGTGGCAGAGGAGATAGGGTAGGGGCCTGGCATCAGGAATATCTGAAAGATTTTGGCTGTGTGACCCTGAATGTTATGTAACCTCAGTTTTCCCAACTGTGAAATGGGAGTAATAATAGCACCTCCCTTGAAGGACTCTTGTGAGACTTAAATGGCATAATATTTGTAAAAAATGTGAGCAAAGGGCCTGGTACTTAGTTGGTGCTATATAAATTCATAATTCCATTGTTTTCTCCCTCATAACCAACCTCTGTCAATCATTTACCTTTTTGTGCCTAGTATCATAACAGAGTTTGGATTTGTATTTTTGGTAATTAGCCTATTTGCACACCCCTATTTTCTTAGACTTCTCCAGTGACCACATCCTTTAGATTTTGCATTTATAGTTCTCCTAATTTTGATTTCTTCTTTGAAAAACCTCCATTTCATTTGCATTTTAAGTCTATTAATAATGAACTCTCTCTCCTTTTTTCCCTTGTGAAAAAGTTACAGGAAATCATTCTGTCACTGGGCAAGTGGAACCGGATTCAAAGTTTGTATTGCCATGTCATGCACTTTGCTGATAATTTTCTCCCTCCTGGTGCTCTGGGGCTTCTGCTGTGCCCTGCACACCCACAGTATTTTGTCATTTTTAAGCACATTTTTAAAAGTGGTAGCTTGAAGCAGTGCTCGACAAGGCTGTCATTTTTTAAGTCACCTTTGGCAATGCTTGTCACACAGTTCAGAGTGCTTTACTATGGGTCTGCCTGCCATCTATTCCCCCGGAGAAGACCATGTATATTGGCTCTGGGCTTATCAGGCTCACAATGGAGATCAAGTCTATGTCGCCTTGCTTGTGTTGGTCAGGAAGAAACATTATTCAGGTCCTTAGTCCTCTTGCAAACTGCCATCTTATGGTAGTTTGGTGGCCAATTCAGGTCAGGCTCCTTATTTGAGAAATCGCCATGCTGACACTGGTGTGGTAATAATAGATGTTCTTTGCTTGCAACAGATCAATAATGAACATCTGTGGTTAGAGCAGACAGTGGAGTGTGAAGCACCTTTTCAAACACTTTTGCTGGAGTGGCTGTTAAGCCACTCTGTTGGTTATTGATCGGCCTTTTGCCTTTTTATTTATTGTTTAGGTTTATTTATTTTTTTAATGTTGGTTGTAGTATTGATCATAACTGTTAAAACCACATTCTCCATTCAGGCTTCAGAAAGAGTAAGGGAAAAGTACATTAGCATGTCTAAAAGTACTAAGTAAAACATGTCTGTATATGTGTCACTTCTTATACACATGTAGCTTCGTAAATTTATACACCTCTTCCCTTTAGTTCACTTCCACAGAGAAGCTCAATTGCTTTTCTGTAACTACAAATATGACCATGCCATTCTCCTCCTCAACAAACTCTGGTGCCTCCCTGAGACTTGTAAGGTTAAAATATATAGTTTTTGTTTGGAATTAAAGCCCTAAACAACCTGATCCCAACATATTTTGGATAATACCAGTTCTCTCCACTCCTATTCTGTGACTTAGCCAAACTGACCTCTATGTACCTCAAATAAAAAATATTTCTCTCTTCTCTTTGTCCCTTTGAAATGGCTGTGTGAAATGCTATTAATATAACCAATTATTACCTTCATCTCAAAGAACTGGGGTCTTTTTCGTTAACATCCCATGAGCATTTCTTTTGTGTAAAACCCTCTTTATCCCCTGCCCTGTTCTAACAACTTCTAGGTCCTTTACTTCCAAATTCCTTTATATTTATGCCATATATTAATTTTCTATATGCCGGTATGTATAAAGACAGGAATAGGAATTGATCCCACATGGATGGTGAAAATTCACTTAAGGCAGGAAGGCTGTTCTCCCTGAATAGTTTGAAGGGAGGCAGAATAAACATCCCTAATCTTCTTTTCCTTCCACCCTTATCTAAGGGAAACTTTCATTCCTGCCAGGAATCATCACATAATCTTGCTGTTAGCTATATACAAAGTTCTCCTGGTTCTGCTCCCTTCAGTCAGCATCAGTTCATGTAAGTCTTTCTAGGTTTTTCTGAAATCAGTCTGCTCATTATTTCCTATAGAACAGTAATATTCAATTGTATTCATATACTATAACTTATTTAGCCCTTTCCCAACTGAAGAATGTAAGCTTCTTGAGAGTAGAGATCATCTTCATATCTATATCCTCAGCTCCTAATATAAGCTGACACATGGTAGGACTTACTAAATATTTGTTCATTGATAGTATTTCTCTGTCCCACGACTTCAATAAATCTGTTATTTCCTGAATGTGAGTATTTCTTACAACAGCCACAATCTGTCCAATCTGGAATAATTTTCAATACTTCTCTTGTTCTTTACAGGGAAGATCACCCTGTATTCTAGATGCTTTTCCTTTTCTTAACATCATTTGTATATGAGAGAAGCATATAAGCTGTTTATCCCTTGCTTTCCCTACCTGATTCATTTTTATTCCAGTTTTGTGTTTACTTGATGCTCTGGCTTCTTCATCTTCATGATTCTTTTTTTTTTTTTTTCCCTGAGGCTGGGGTTAAGTGACTTGCCCAGGGTCACACAGCTAGGAAGTGTTAAGTGTCTGAGACCACATTTGAACTCGGGTCCTCCTGAATTGAAGGCTGGTGCTTTATCCACTGCGCCACTTAGCTGCCCCTTCATAATTCTTTATTAGTAATATTAGTAATACTTTCTAAAGATCTCAAAATACAAAGCATATGTCTAAAAATCTGTGTTAAAATCTAGAGGTCCACTCATAATTTATGAATACCGAATAAAGAATTAATAAATGATATTTATATGAAGCTCTAAGCCATTATATGCAAGTAATAATAGTATATAAAATAGCATTTGTGTAGAGTTTTAAGATTTCCAAATTATTTTCCAAATATTATCTCATTTTATGTAGCTTTTCAATAACTTGGGAGACATGTGCTGTTGTTATTCCCATTTTACAGATAAGCAAATTGAAGAAAGCCAATGTTGAGTGGTTCACCTAGAATCTCTGTATTGGTAATCAGCTGTTCTTATTATAATAGCAATATTTTAATAAAATTATATCAATTAGCCACTTATAGCATCTTATATAGGGAAAGATAAAATCTGAGTTCCAAACCAGGATGCCAGGATTATCTCATATTTGACCTTCTGGGTGATAGAACTCTCTTAGTTTTGTATGTTTTTCTTGTTATTGGAGGGGGTTGTTCCAGGAATGGCTTAAATGTAAGTATTTCCAGACAATGGCTGCTATTTTTGTTCAGTCATTTCACTCATGTCTGACTCTTTGTGACCATTTGGGGTTTTCTTGGCAAAGATATCAGAGTGGCTTATCATTTCCTTCTCCAGCTCATTTTATACATGAGGAAACTGAGGCAAACAGGTAAAGTGATTTGCCCAAAGTCATATAATTAATAACTATCTGAGGCCAGATTTGAGTTTAGACATTCCTAATACAAGTCTGGCAGTCTATTTACTGTGCCACCTAATTACCCTGTACTTAGACACTATAGAATTACTAATTCTCTGTACTACTCCATCTACATAACAGAAAGCACCTTTCTATGTCAAGGATTCCTTAAGTTGACAGAAGTAGTTCATATGCTTTGAGGATCATTAGCTTTCCTAGGTTTTTTAGTTATAAAATACACTTTTAACTCTTATTAAGCTTGTATTTCTCTAAAACCTTGAGGTTTTTTTTTTCAGAAAAACTAATATTTACTATGCTTCAACTCTTTTATACTTAGGAAGTTGATTTTTTTAATAGTCATGTATAAGATTACATCTAGCCAATAAATATTTATTAAGCACCTACTATGTGCCAAGCACTTTCTAAGTGCTGGGGATACAGAGAAAGATAAAAAACAATCCCAAACCTTGAGATGTCTTATAAGGGATGACAATACATAAGAAAGAAGTATTTATCAATATTGAATTTCATTTTATTAAACTCAGGACAATATTCTAGATTATCAAGATTCTTTTGAATTCTATGTCATTTACTGTGTTAGCTATCTTTCCCATTTTTATCTCATATGCTGAGCATATGCATGCTTTTGTCTGGTAGCCCTTTATACTCAATAGTTCCCCTGATGAATATTTGCCAGCTATTTCATTAATGATATACTCTAGAATTTTCTAAGGAATTGAAATCAACTTTACTGTAGTTTTATAGTTTGCAGGCTCTGTTCTCTTTTCTTTTGAAAATTTGGACATTTATTCTTTTCCAGTACTGTGACAGTTCTCCCATGATCTTTCAAATATCATTTAAAGTGGCTGAACAATCACATCTCCCAGTTCTTTTGGGATATAAGGATGTAGTTCATCTGAGCCAGGTGACTTGAATTTATCAAGGTCAGCTAGTTCTTGCACTAACTGCTTAATTATCTTAATTGTCAACTCCCTGTAAGTACTTTCTAAACTGTCACTTCCAGTATAAAGGTCATTTTTCTTTGAGCTGTTCTACCTTGATCCAGTTGTAAGTTATCATCCCATATTCCAAGGAAAGTCTGAACCCATTTCTCCCAAATGTAGCTAAAAGCACACACACAAACCATGTTTATTATCTAGCTTTTCTTCTGAGTCTAAGCTCACTTGAAGTTTTAACATTGTTCCTAATATTTTTGCAGAACTCTGACATGTTTATATTTATCTTCTATTAACTAACCTGGTTTCCATATTTTGTATATTTCTTTTCTTTCTAACTGATTTTTGGTTTTAAGTTACATATATTTCCACATTGGTCTCCAAACAGATCTCATTTTTTCTCTTCATTATAGTTATTCTCCCTTGTGGGGAGAATTCTCCCATCCCTCCGGGGCAGATTCCCTTGATACATTTTGGCTTATGGCACCCTCCCTCTCAGTTATGCTGATATCTTTCCTATGAATTCTTTAAATTCTGCTCTACTGAAATCTAGGATGTGTGTCAAAGTATACTCAGATTTCCTTTCTATTATCACACTATATATGATGGAATGTCCACTCCCCCAAAGGTTCCCATCATTCAACCCTAGCAATCAATTCCTCCCTACTGGATTTGGTTGCTCTGCCTTTTGAAGGTTGAAGTAATCACTAAGACAAGTTTAGAAGTTTTTAGGTGCTCTATATTTGGGGGGAAATGAAGACAATCAGATGTCTGGATAATTAAAGCCCATCATTACTTCCATATCATATCTCTGTGCCAGACATGATTTGTTTCCCTAACACCTCATCTATTTCCTTTGTCCAAGGGGTCCATAGAACACTGCAATCACAAAATTGCTTCTGTTTTTCCCTCTTTTGACCTTCATTCAACATCACTTCAAATTCAGCACTCTATTTCCCTGCATATAAGAACAGTTTTTAAACAGTTTTAGACAGTTCTCCCATATATTTTCCTACAATACAATAATTTTATACAATATAATATTACCAATATTTAAATTGTTATAATACTCATGTCTAGCCTCTCTTGCTTACAATTCTATGTGGGGTGAGTTTTCAGAGTCACCAACACAAATACTCCAAGTTTGATTAAATATTTTTAATTGATTCATTGATTTGTCTATTCTGCTTAAGCCAGTTACTGGTGTTTCATGATTATGTCTTCATCAATATATTTATATATTAAAATATATTTAAAATGTTTTTTAAATATTGAATAAAATTATGAGATTTATAATTGCATCTAATCCAAGTAGTCCCTCTATTTTGAAAATTAGGAAATTAAAGTCTAGAGAAAGATATCCTACACAGTGTAATACAACAAATTTGAACTACCATTATCATCAAAACAATTTACTGTTTTCAACCTAGACACTACAAAGAAAGTATGCAATAGGATAGAAGGTCTAGTTGTAATTTGTTTTCCTAAGAGGAAACTTCCAAAATAGAGAAGGAGATGTTAGTGATTAGAAATATGTGGTAACAGCTCTAAATGTTTTAGATGAATAGTTGCTTTTACTAAGGGCCCTATGCTTGTCTAGGTTTATTATGGGTTGCTGGAATTTGTGACCTCCTGAATTTCATTTATAGCTATATCTAGCTTGATTTACTTGTAGATCTTTATTGCTCATGTTTAATTATGACCATTTGTTTCTAATGTGCCTGGCTATTACTTATTGATAGTGATGTTAATAACCTACTGAGATTATTGGAGTACAAGAAATAATTTTTGCATATGCTTTGCTAGTCATGTGTTAGTCATATGCTTCTTTGCTTTCTTCAATGTAGCCTTGATTATTTCCTATAAAGACTTTCATACCCAAAGGCATAGAATGCATGAATTGTTTTATCTTGGCCTGGAAAATAAGGTTATTAATAATCATAGTAGCTGACATTTATAGAGCACTTCTTATGATTGCAGAAGGCTTTGCATACATTGTCCCATTTGTTCTTCACAATACCCTTCTAAGGTAGGTACCACAAGCATCATTTCTACTTTATAGATGAGGAAAGTGAGGTTCAGAAACACAATGTGACTTGCCTACATTCATCCAATTAGTAAATATCAGAAGTAGGATTCAAATCCAGGTCCCCCTGATTCCATATGTACTACTTTCCATTTTATCACAATAGAATAACTACAAGTGCTCATTTCTCTTCTTGTTCTTTTAACCCTTATCATCTTGTGGTACAATTTCTAAACTCCTAAAGTACAAATTAAGAGTGACCAAATATATTAGGTGCCCTGTGTGCTGCTGGCTTTTACTTTAAAGTATTGTTGTTTTCTGACAATTTGTCTCTATTTAGCTTTGGATAACTCATTTCTTTTGCTGTATCTTTTCTTACTATAATATTTCCCTTACATGAAGTAAGGGTTAATAACATGGCTGCAGAGTTTGGTGCAAGGATTTCTTGTGGATTTCTGAGTATATTACAATTTTAAACATATTGACTACTTTTGTGGAAAGGGCAATATGCCATATTTGTGTGGGTTATGGTTTAAAATATTGCTGCCAATTGTGAAATGCTTCCGTCAAAATGAGTCACCATCCCATAGCCATTAAAACTCACTGAACCCTTGGGCAATATTTTATTCCTATTGCTTTTTTATTACAGTTTTCATTTTATAATCTTTAACATTATTTTTAATTTCCTACTTGTACCCTTGGAATATGAGTCTGAAGCCAATTTGTTCCTTGGCAGAATAAGAGGCAGAGTAGGGTTGAATTTGGAAACCTAAATCATCCAGCAAGCCAGACTTCTCACAAGGATTGGGTGAATTTAGGATAAAACTAGGGGCTGTATTTAAATGGCTAATTCCTTAGTTTCCAAGAGAATTAAGAAATTTGGATACAATTGATCAGTGAAATTGTTCAATGTCCTTATGCATTGCAAAGTTAAGGGAAAGTTGACATACTGTGGACACCAGAAGTTATGATCTTTTGGAGGGAAGGAAGTGGCTCCTCCAAAAAGTTATTAAAAAAAAATCACCTTCTGCATATACATACAATCTAGCTTATGAAACCATAGCTATCAACAAAATAAACTGAATAGAATGATCCCTTTTGTTTTGCAAATGTGTGAGCTTCAAGTGACTTTTTTTGGCTTACTTTCCCCAAGGTTGGTTTTATCTTAATATATCTTTCTGGGTAGAGATGTATGTGTGTTTTAGCCTGGATCACATGTTCCCTGGGAATGGCTGGGGACTAAAGTTATTAAGGATAGTATGGATTTCAAGAAAAATTCAATCTCTCTCAAAAAAAATTGGAGGTTATTTATCAGAGTTTTAAGTTAACTCAAGTTCTGGAGTAAACCTTCCATTGGTACCATGTGTGCACTATCACCAGCTCCCACAATTCCATTTCTGGAATTTTCCTCTAAGCTAGGCATCTCTTGACAGGGAAGTGGGCATTTTTCCATGTGAAACTTATAATGAGGAGACATGTGTCCAAAGTGTGCTTTCTTTTTCTTCTGAGTGAAATTGGAAATTTTATTGTTGTTGTTTGTCTTTCTCTCCCGCACGTTCTTGACAGGAATCACCTGTGTATGAGGCTGCATCCACATACCTAAATGGTTTCTAAGTGGGTTATTTTGGTTGTTTGCTCATTTAAATTATGATGGAAAATAACCATTTTGCCAAAATTTCCAGCATCTTTTCTTTATGTCATTATCGTACAATAAAATATGAAGCCTTACTTCACATGATGAGATATCACTAAACCTAATAAGTGTAGTGAATAGAGATGAAAAGTATGGATTTTGTTGAAGAAATGGAAATTCTTTGATGCTGTAGATCTTGAGAAATATAAAATATGCAAAAACCATGAAATTCATATAACTTGGGCCAGATTTTCCATTTATTTGACTTTAATCTATATCTCTACAAAATTGTTCTCAGGAGAGTGAGTGGAAAATTATGGAATCTAGTTTTGAACTTGTTTCCTAGCAAGAGAGCTATGTATTAATTGGAAATGTATTAATGTAATTAATTGTAAAGTTAATCCAAAAATTGACTTTATCAAAATATTTTTATAATTGTTGTGATAGAATTTTGTTTTCCTTGTTCAACAAACGTTAATTGAATACTTGTTATAGACAAATCATTGTTTGAAGCGCTGAGAAAGAATACTAAGATGAAGGCAGGATTACTATTCTCAAATATGTTATGGGCTAGTAAAGAAAATAAGATGTGTAAATAGTTAGAAATTGTATTTCTATTTTCTTTATCTACCTCTCTGTTGTCCATGCATCTCTCTCTCTGTCTCTCTCTGTCTCTGTCTCTCTCTCTCTCTCTCTCTCTCTCTCTCTCTCTCTCTCTCTCTCTCTCTCTCTCAATCTCTCTCGCTCAATCTCTCTCTCTCGCTCAATCTCTCTCTGTCTCTCTCTCAATCTGTCTCTCTGTCTCTCTGTCTCTCTGTCTCTGTCTCTCTGTCTCTCTCTCTCTCTCTCAATCTCTCTCTCGCTCAATCTGTCTCTCTCTCAATCTGTCTCTCTGTCTCTCTCTGTCTCTCTCTCTCTGTCTCTCTGTCTCTCTCTCTCTGTGTCTGTCTGTCTCTCTGTCTCTCTCTTTTTCTCTCTTTCTCTCTCTCTTTCTCTCTATTTTTCTCTCCACCTATTTATCTAGTATGAGTGTTGAATCATAAGATGACCCAACTTCTTTGATCTTATGATATCAAGTAACTCTAATGGGAAGAATATGATGAGTCCCATAGGAAAGCTACAATAGCTGTGAGAATTCAGAGGAAGGATGAGCTTTATAGAAGAGATGACATTTGAATTACATACTGACCGGTAGATAAAATTAAACACAGAGAATTGAGATCAAAGTACATTCCAGGTAAAGATAATAGTTTGTGTTTTAGTTTTTTTTATTATTATTATTAGAAATAATAATAGTCAAAATTCATAGAGCGCCATAAATTTGTAAAGTGTTTTAAATATATTATCTTATTTGATCCTTACAACAATCCTGTGAGGTATTATTATTACAAGAAAGAAATAGAGGCTAAGAGAGAGTAAGTAATTTATAGGGGTCATATAATTAGTAATTGTCTGTGGTAGAATTTGAATTCAAGCTGTTTCTGATTTTATTTCAGGTCAATTAATCTATATCCAATTGTACAACTTTTAAAGTTCCCTTAAAAATAAGGGAATTTTTTCCTCTCAATGCATTTATTCCCAGTTTTTGTAGCATTACAGATATTTGATTTCAACTCAGGTAATCAGTTGGCAAGCAGTTATGATACTGTAATCATAAGTTTAACATGCCTGCTTGGACTACAGATCAAATCCTTAGCTTCATTGGAGGTCATTTGGCAGGAGGTATCCTCTGACCATACGGATCCTAAGTTTGGCTGATCTTTCTTCTCTGAAGAATAGTATTGGCAAAGAAGAGTCATTTTGTGTCTTTTAAAAGAATATAATTTCTCATTTTTCTATGCTACCTGTTCCCATATGATTACTTAACATTGCTATTGAAGAGAAAAACTAATTACAACTTTTATCCATAGTCTGTCACAAGGAAAAGACCCTTCAAAATGGGACAGCATTCAGTACAAATATTCATGTACACTATTTTTTTTTGTCACAGGGATAAGAATAAAAAGTCTTAGCCTAGCAGAAATACAAATTCAGTAGGGATGGAGAAAAGCATGAGTTTTCCCAAGGGAAAATATTTGTTTTTCATGGTGGTAATATCTATCATTTAATATGGATAAGAAACACATGTGCATTGTAATTATTTAACATATAACTTCCCTTTGGATTAATTCAGTATATTTTCCATTTATATAAAAATAATAAACAGTAAACCCAGCTATAGCCAAATCTTATACCTATTTCCTAGTACGAGGTAACAATTTGCTTTTGGTTTATTTCATTTCCTTAGTGACACCTGCCCATAGTTATAATCTTTTAAAACCTGTGTGTCCTATTTTTGGAGTATTTTGGTTACTGATTTTTCATTCATATTATAAAGATAAAGTATTAAAGAAGAAATGAAAATATAAACATGGATGTCACATGTTTTTGATTAATGTAATGTTAAGCAATTTAGAATTATATTTTTAGAGCTAGAAGAAATCTTTGGGATTATTTGGTCTCATTTTCTCCTTCTACAGTTGAAGAAACTGAGGCTCAGGGAAGTTAGGTGTTTTGTCCAAGATCACTTAAGTAGCAAGAGGCAGATGTAAAATTTCCACATCCTTAACTGAAATTTAGCAATGTACTACACTATCTTTTAGTAGTAGTACAAAACTGCCTTGCCAAAGACTGATCTAATGGTTCTTTCTCCATATATTGAAGGAAATGCTGAAATGTGACAGGTGTGTGAATTTATTTTGCTTTATTATGCTTGTTTGTTACAAGAATTTTTTTTTCCTTTGGGGAAATAATTTGGAAGAAAAAGAACTAGAATTAGGAAAAGAGGGTCATTAAAATATTTTAAAATTATATAAAAGAACAGAAGTTCAGAAGGAAGCACAGACAAGAAAAACAACTTTGAAAGTATTGTGTTGAATTAATACTTATTTTTAAGTAAACTATATATAATATATTCATGATTCTGTTTTGCTTTGTATATGGAATTTCTTTTTCTTTTTTGGGGCACATTCAAATTCAAAATTTAAAAAGAAATAAAAATGATAGTAGGTTAAGAAACCACCATTAAAATACAATGGAAAAGGGAAATATGGGGGTGCATGGAATCTCCCTATTCCTTTTGACGTGTTACTATCTGGTATTTCTAGTTGTCTATGAAGCATGTCTCATTGTTGTCTCATAACTGAATGTCCAAAATTGAATCGGCTATATTCAGCCTTAAATCATAATATTATCAATATCAAAATATCAATCAAATTTATCAATATCAAAACCGATATCAATTCATTTGAATACAGCAAACTAAGTACTGGGGAAATTTTGTTATTTGAAGTGTATAAAACTGAAAAACCCACATAAACAACTTTGTAGTTTCCTTAAAATTCTCACTTGCCAATGCTTACCTAAAAGTTTGGCTAACTGATCTTAAATTAAAGAAATTTTTCATTTCATTTTCAGAGTAGTTGCAAGAAAATAACATAATCTCATTTAACTATCACAGTTTACTTATAGAATTTCATTTCATAATTAGCCTCAGAATCATTATGAATATGAAAATGTAAGGAGTGAACTAGACAACTTCTTGTTCCTATGGTCCTTTTTGTTTGTTTGTTTAACATGGAGCCAGATTAAATGAAGCACACAGTCAGCCTTTTCATCCTTTTTTGAAATGCCACATTCAACAGAGGAAAAATATAGGGAGAGAGAAACAGGGCACCATGGGGAAAATTCTTCTCTTTCATTACCAGAGCTGTCTAATATGCTAATTATTGCCTGTCATTTAGAAGGTGACTACATATGGATCTCCAGTGGAGTTTAGCTGAATGTGGATCTGAGATTGTAACATCACATGCCCAGGAGTCTTATATAATAGGTCCAGCTGTTGAACACTGGGGGATTAGACAAAAATCTTAACCACAGTGATTTAGATAATCAGCCCCAAGGGGCAAATCACAGAGTGCTTTTGATACCTATGAAGCAGATCATATAGATGGATTCATGATATCTGACAACTAGATATGTTTCAGAGGAGGCGGAGGTCTCCTGAAAGACATTTTGATTTTCTTGTAAGCTGAGCATTCTGAAAACACTTTGTACTTGGAGTATAACCCCAAGATTACAGAGAAGTGTGATGAAGAATAGTATTGCATAAAGAGAAAAGGAGCTATTTTAAGCAATGTCAGTGTGTGTTACAGGTAAGTCCCATAGATAGAAAGAAGACACTCACAATCTATTAATGAGAAATTTACTTCACCAAAATGGAAGACTATTCAACAAGGACATTCAGTGAGAATGCAGCCTTGATCCAATTGAACATAGCTCGTCTGGCACTGAATGGTTATTCATGGTCCAAAGGTCAAGCATCAGGGAAGATCCCTTAATCTCCTGAGCCAATTAAGTTCCAAAGGTAGTTTTAGTTCCCTTAAAAGAAAAGACCTAGCATGGTTTACATGGCAAGAGACTGTGATAGGTATTCCTTTTACCATAATATATAAAGAGTCTAACTTGGGAATTGTTTATCTCACTCCCTTTCATTTAGTAGAGAAGTGGATCTAGGAGGAATACACCAAGAGGAGATTGGTTCTAGGAGAACCTTACCAGTGGGAAAACGGGATTGTAAAAGCAGAGGGCTGTTCCAGGGTAAGGAGCTTGGCAGATTATTGTTTCAGGTAGAAAATGCCATAAAGCATAGAAGAAATTCTAGGTAGAAGTCTAAAGAATTCGAATGAAAACCTGAAGAACAATATATAAGTAATGAATTTTCTCATTTATATATTCTTTTCTTTCTTTTCCTGTGGGGTTTAGGGAAATGGTGAGGCAATTGGGATTAAATGATTTCTCCAGGGTCACAGAGCTAGTAAGTATCAAGTCTATGAGATGGATTTGAACTCCTGCCTCCAGAGGTGATGCTACCTAGCTGCCCCTTCATTTCCTCTTGATGATAATGTATTTGGGGGACAGGAGAGTAGAAAGTAAAGATAACATTAATCACAAGAAATGAGTAGGGAAAATGACTGTAGTGTGCGTGTGTGTGTGCGAATAAGAACTACACAGAAGAAATCTCATACACTATGTCTCAATAAATCTTTTAATGTTATCATTTGGAAAGTATTTCATTAATCTGTCCTGTGTAGAGAATAATAATCTTCATTCAGATAGTGTCATAACTGCTTTTATAATTTTTTTTTCTTCACTGAGTTTCAAAATAATCACACTCAGCAACAATTTCCATGTTCTGTTCATTAACCTTTTAATTCTTATGATAACCTACTTTTCCTTTCATAAAGGCAAAAGAAATGTCCTACTAGGGAAGACAAGCAGATCTATCCCAGATTTCTGTCTTTCACAGTAACATCAAGGGTGCATTGTAGAAGAGCAGACTGTTTTTTTATTATTTTATCCTCAAAACCTTATCAATAACAATATTCTATCTTCCCTTAATAAAATACCCCTCTGGGAGTAAACTCCATCCTTCTTGAGCCTATTTGTATTTTTAAACTTTTTATCTTTTGATGATAACAAATTTTAGAAGTTTATTGCCCACTATATAAGTTATTTGAATACATGACAATCAGAAGTAATCATAAATTCAATAATTTCTTTTTATATCCCTTAAATTTACATATTTTAAGATCTACAATGTACACTCTAGTTTTAAGTCTCCAGGATTTGATGAAATAATAAGTGTTATGAACATGCCCCCAGGAACGGATTTGAGGTCCACTTCAATTCACTTTCACATCTAGAAACTCCCAGTAGAACCATAAGAGAATAGCCGATAGAACATAGAGGTAGGCTGAATCTCAGTAAAACTGGTACAACTTTCCTCAAGAGAGAGAATTGTATTTAATGAGGACTAGCAAGTACATAGACTTTGGGGAAAATTTCAGACTCAATATGAACATGTAAATCTATTAAAGTGGCTTTTGTAGATTGAAACAAATGAACAAAATTAAAGATATATATCTACAATCACTCCTGCAAAATTCATTATGAAATTAATTGCAAATTGGATTGAATACCTCAATGGATCTGTGATCTCTTCAATGTGAGTATTCCCAGAAATGTAACTAAAGTGGAATGATCAGGGCTTTGCCCCAAAGTATTAAAATATAAATTATATTGGGAGGGTTTTTTTTGTTTTGTTTTACAAAAAGATATGTAACTTACTAGTGCCAAAGCCCAAAAACAAGAATGAAAGGAAAAGAGCATAAGAATGTGCTAAAAATAAAAATAAAAATTACTTTTCCTTGCTGGCATCTAAGTATCTTGTTCCTCAGTTTTTCTCTGAGGGCTAGGAGCAAAAATCACACCCTAATTCTAAGTTATATTTTAGGTAGAATGGCCATCGGTTTCACTTTGTACACTATAACATTCTTAAAAGATTGACCAATTTTAAATTGAGAGAACTTTTCCATACAATAACAAAAATAGCCTTCTCCTTCTATGTTCTACATCATATTTCCTTTCCCAGTATCTATTACTTTGGTCACAACTGGAGAAGAGTGAGTTATCACGTTCCCATACTAACCACTCCAATAGCAGAGAAGAAACAAGGCAAGACAAAATTAAATATAATCTAATTAATAAAATTATCACAGAAAGTTAAGCAATAAGTTCCTACATTTTGGATTAGCCAGTTTTACATTATTCATAATTTTACAAATCTCCATTAACCCTTCCTACTTCTGGGAATCTCCTCTCCAGCTTTATGTTGTCCACAAGATGGACAGTTTCTTAGAGTCTCTTCCTTTGGGACCTTGTGTCTTAGGATCTTCTCTTCTCTTCAGTTGTACCTGACTCATTAATTTTTTTGTATTACATTGACATTCCAAATTATAAATTAGGTTTAAGGATGCATTTTGTGCTGCTTCTCTCAAGGATGTTTTGTGCTGGTTATAACTCTGGGTATTCTAATTGTTGATCAAAATTGAAATGCATCTATGTTTTGTCATGCTATTCAAAGTTTGTCTGTATTCCCCCATGAATGATACTCGGATATTCGAATCTGTAATTTCTTTGATGTGAATATTTTTTTCAGTGAGGCATATCATAACCCATCCATTGCTTCTTGTTCAATGAAACTCTGTCTTATTTCTGATTTTTGAAAATTGATTTTTTTATTTCATCTCATTAAATATGTATATTATGGCTTGAGAATGATGCATTAATCCATCTTTCTTCTGTTTCTGTGGATAGAAAATTTATTCATATACAGTTATATCATAGTTAAACATTTAATTTTTTAAATTTAATTTTTAAATTTAAATTTTATTTTAATTTTTAAATTTAAATTTAATTTAAAATTAAAAAACAATTTTATGTACTGCTTAAAACACAAATTTTTGAATTCTTATGAGTTTGTCAGTAAATAAATCTCCCTTGCTTCTCCTTCAGAATAATAATAATAATTGGTGAAAGGAAAGAAAAAATTCCAGAACTATATTTCCTTCAGATGACCGCAGTGAGTTCTGGCAATTTCTCACGCAAGCCTCGATTAATTAGATATGGATAGAAAATGTTTAGAGAATCATTTCAACACCCAGTTTCAAGCTACCATAATTTTTCTTTTGTCTTCTAATTCAGATGGTTTGCTTTGGGAATTCATACTTTTTTTATCCCACTCTGACAAAATCCAAATTCATATCTTTGATTATAAAAGGTAAAAATAAAAAAAAAAAATTATGAGTCAGCATGTAACAACTTTATATATATATATATATATATATATATATATATATATATATATATATATATATATATATATATGTAATTTTGGTTTCATACTTGGCAGTAAAATTTTAAAGAAGGTTATTTCTCTGTTAATTGACATCTAGAATAACATAATAGATATATAATAGTGAGATTGGCAATGACTCTCACTTTGGTATTAAGATAAATTGATATTTTCTATTACATTAATAACCATTTATTAAATTAGATTTTTCCCCTTTATTTCCTCATTCAGAGACCAGACCTTATAGGTCAGTCAGTCAGTCACTGCTCTGAGGCATGCTCTATGATCTTGAGTGGGGGTCCACCCAACTAAAGACCTTCCAGACATAATCTAACCTAGGTGAATTCTTGTCTTTAGAAAATAAGTCTGTGCCCTTGCAGACCCTCCATTAGAATTTTAGATTAACCCTGTATAAAGGAGAAAATCAACCAAAATGGTCTGAGTAGAGATGGATTCCCTTGTCCAAATTGCTGAAGATTTCTGAGTTTCATGATCAAGTCACACTCTCAACAGGAAGATTTTTTTCCCTACCTCCTTATTAATATGCCCACCCTCCCCCAATTGATCGTTATCAGTCAGGGTTGATCTCTGCCTTTCAGGCTGGCCTAATTAATAAATTGATTATGGATTATCCAGAAAATCTGTCTCTCAGGTGTTTCATTCATTTGAGTTTATATTACCTGAACTCTAATAGATGTGGCAATATGCACATCATGTCCACATCTCTCGTATACCATCCCTCCACATGTGTGTATATGTATAGATATAGATAATTATGGAAATAAGATTTTAAATTGGGAGAATTAAATTCTGAGAATAAGACACTCCAAGCATCACTGGTTTCCCTGAAAAATAAATTCCTAAGTAGAAGTGCTTTTGCCCAAGAAATGTTTAGAAATCTTGTTCTATAAATGACAGTCTAGTTTCCAAGGATCAAGTAAAGGCCATTTACAACTGGTACATAGGGATTTGAATGAAACAGTACTAAATTGCAGTGACTTTTTACTTACACGCATGATTAAATCCACTTGTCAGGTCTAGGCAGGAGAGACCCTTCCTTTCTCTAGAAGTGCTTTGGGAGGCGCTTTGTAGGGGTGGTTGGTTACTCATATTACAGAATACAGAGCAAGGATCATCCATCATTATCAAATGGGAGTATTTCATGTCATCTATCTCCAGTGGGGACATTTGTGAAAATCTGTCCTTTCCCTCATTTTTTGCTGCGGTTGTTGAAATTTATCTTATAAGCAGAGTGTGTGTGTGAGCTTTTTTTCAGTCTCAGTTGCTTATTTTCTCCTTCTCCCCACTTCAAACAATTTTTGCAGACAGGTGACTGGTTCAACCATCTGTCTCTTTGTTATAAATGCCCATGGTTTATCTGCTCTGTTCTGCCTTGGAGTTAAATGAAAGCTACCACTAGTAGAAAACTATTTAAACTAATCTCTCTCTCTCTCTCTCTCTCTCTCTCTCTCTCTCTCTCTCTCTCTCTCTCTCTCTCTCTCTCTCTCTCTCTCTCTCTCTCTCTCTCTCTCTCACACACACACACACACACACACACACACACACACACACACACACGGATTGAGGGATATTTATATGCTATTAAATTTTTGTAGGCAACTGGGGAGTGAACTCCTCCTGACTCTGCTTCAAACAGCCAAATTTCCTTGGGGCTCTGATGATAACTTTACACAGAGGTTTATTAAACTGTCCTCAGTGATGAATAATATAAAAAGAGACAGCAGAATAATAGGCCTTCGGCAGCATCACTGATATCAAATTCTATGTCTTACTTAGGGTTAATCTGAAAGACTGAGAGGCCTTCATATATCTCTTTTAGGTGCAATCCATTTTCTATTAAAATAATTCATTCTTATCTTCATTTTAGTGGGTTATATGATTTCCTTAGAGTCATTTGTAAAACAGAGTAAGAAAGAAGGATTTTATTTCTTAATCTATTGACTGTGAATTTGAAAATAATTGACTTGACATCCTTTTCTAACTCAGATCAAGTATGGTTTTCTTATTTAAAACAATAGAATTCCTGGACACAAACATGCAATCTTCTTGTGGTGATCCTCTCTGTAGGAGATGAGAATGTTAGACTCCCTCAAATATACTGAAATCTGAAAGAAAATCTTTGAAACCTGATTCTCAGCTGGTTTTCCTTTAAAAAAAATATTGTGATTGTCTTATACATATTAAGTATAGGAAGTGTTCTTATGTGAAAAAAAAAAAAGCTTTAGAAATGTTTCAGTTGGCCAGGTAGAACTAGGAGCAGTGAGTTGAAGCTGAAACTAGAAACAAACTAGAACCTTACAAAAGGAAAATAGGCTGCTCAAGAGGTGAATGCTTTTCATCACTGGGAGAGGATCTCCAAATGCTGGAGAGATGAGTGATTGTCAGGGGTATTGAAGAAATTCCTATTTAAGTATACATTTTTGCTAATAAATTTTTATTATGTTTTAGAAATGTTTCTTTTATTCCATAATTTATTTTATTTTTAAATTAATATTTAAAATAAATTTATTTATTTTATTTTTACCATATATTAAAAATAAAATAAATATATTTTTAAAGTATATATATTTTTTAAAAGCATGCAAAGGAACCTCTTTCCTATTCTGAGATTCTGTGATTAAATAATCAGCAAGGAGAGACTATTTTAGAGGAAGTCTGTATCTGTGGAATAGCAGTGTGTTAAAGAAAGAACTAAGAATTGGCCTATAATGAAATTGTGATATTACTTGTGATATTCCCTTTCAAAGGGAATTGGAATCCATAGAAGATGAAGTATAGATGGCCAGAAATCTCAGCCAATGAGAATTTCTTCCTATAAGAGGATATTTGGCAAGCAATATTTTCTCCAGATGGTTTTCAACCCACCCATCTCTATTTACGTAGAGGCCTCAAGTGTTTGTGTTAACAGGTTTAGGGGATAATAAAAGGAGTTGTTGTTTGTTCTTTCTTTGTATGTCTGTAGTTAACTTGTTTGGGCATTTATTTTGTGAGACATTTGTAAACGCACCAGACAGAAAGACTGTGGAGTTCTGAGGAAGCAGCCGTTTGCCACCTCAATAACTCTACAACACATCCTTCTGGTACCCACTAGGTGGTGCTTTGGTCTCATAGGTCAATTTTAGATTTTAGATATTGAAATCTAGAATCAAAAGTAAAGAAAATCTATTTGCTTGCTCCTTTATTCCCCCCCTCCCCTTTCTTGGTACTGTGCTTGGACAGGTCATACATACATTAAAAAGATTAAAATAATTATAAAAATTATTCACTATGGAGCTACCCCAATCACAACTTCTATCCATATAATAAAAGGATCTCTTTTTACTTGTAATTACTAACTTTTCCATGTTAGAATAAATTAGAACATATTTATTGATTATTTTGGGGGGAAATCATAATTTGCAACTTATTCATTTATCCTTTTAATATACTGTTTTGCAGTATTCTTTCTCCTTTAGAGTGCCATGGGACTGGAACTCATGGTACACATTGAATGATTCTAAGTTCTCTCCAGAAAATTTCATTGTTGTTTTTAATATTTAACTGAGTGAAGGATTTCGAGTACACATGGGGAAACAATATTGGTTTCAGTTTTCCAGGATTTAATATTAATAGGAAAAATAAGAGAAAGGCATGGTACCAAGAGTGCATTACATTTAAAATGAATTGACATTGAAAAAAATAGGAATTAGGTCAGCTAGGTGGTTCAGTGGATACAGCACCAGCCCTGAAGTCAGAAGGACCTGAGTTCAAATCTGGTCTTAGACACTTAACACTTCCTGTGTGACCCTGGGCAAGTCACTTAACCCCAGCCTCAGGAAAAAAAAAAAAAAAAAAAAAGGAATTAAGGAGGATAGAAATTAAGACCATATTGTTTTTATTTCTCTAAGAAAATGAAATCAACAAAAATTTATTGAATATTTCCTATTTGTTCAGTACTTTTAGGAACTATACAGAATGCTAAAAAAAATAAATAAATAATGAAAGCCCTGCCTTTTACTTTCAAGAAGCTTTTAATTTAGTTGCAGAGATGATACCAACATAGTTGCCTTAGAGATAGGAACATATTTCAGAAGTTAATTTTTAACTCCATTATTTAGAATACAGAACCTATTTTTCCATAGGAATAGTTACCTGTATTTCAAGGATGAGGATGAATAAAGTAATTCATCCTTAACTGGAAGAAAACTATATTTGGGAAAAAAATTTAAATAGCTGAAATTGAAGATACAATTTTTAGAATAGTCTATCACCTCTCCTTTTTTGACCCTCTTAATGCCCAAGCATTGACTTAATATGTCAATAAATAAATCTGAGACAGACACTGCAGAGACACAGTAAAATGAATAGAAAGAAAAGAGTGGGCTGATTAGATTGCATTTTGAAAATTGGTCAAGGCCCATGCTGTTCTGCTGCAAAAATTCCCATCATAAAGCACACTGGAAAACACTGCTGAAGCAGTGAGGTCTCTGCACAAAAAGCATAACAAGATTTACCACTGAGGATATATAGTATCAAGAGTGGAGGAGTTGATCATGCACTGAGAGTTGGAATTAATAAAACAGCTTTACCACCATGGCATGTAAAAAAGCCTAGGAAAAGATCCTTGGGATCCTTGGGGGAGATAACAGTGGGAGAATATGGACAAAAGTGGAAAGTTGTTGGAAACATACCCACTTAAAAAATGTACACAAAATACATGCATGTAGTACTCAACCATTATTCCAAGAGTCTCTAGGTATCCCACTCAGATCTGACCTGGTCTTAAGCAGTACCATGATTCATTAATAACCACTTCCTCTTCCATCCTCTGGCTCATCTAAACATCCATTCTCACAATATTTCTTACTTTATCTACATTTACCAGACAGATGAAATGCGCTGGAGTGAAAAGATGTTCCCTGTCCTCTCCTTATCCCTTTCCCCAAGGAAAAAAACAATCTGATTTGACTAATTTATATTAATACAACACTAAGTATTAAAATAATTCCTCAGTTTTCTCAAAGGTATTTGCATTTTTAAAATTGACTGCTTTTAAGCCAAAAGCATAGCTCGTTTGAGAATTTCAAGCAATGTAACAACCTAAACTGACAAAAAAAAATGTCAAGTGGATAGTTTTGTTCCCTTCCCTTCACTTGGGAGCAACTTTTAAAAATTCTCTTTTCTAGCTTCTGCTTTTCTGACCCTAATGATTCTCTATAACCTCCAAGCCTTCCACAATTATTCCCGTGACTTCACTGACAAGGGTATGGGGATGAGAGTGTCTGCTTAGATGGGTATTTCTAAAATGGGTATTAGATACATTAGAGGCTGCATAATATTAATTAAGTACCAAATCCTGTGATATAGATACTATGTGCTGGAAGGTATTGGGCGATGGGGAGGAGAAATAGCAAAACCTATTTCATGAATGTAGTAGCTGTTGCCAAAACTAACTCTTTAGGTTTTAGCCATATTGAATTTTTTTTTTATTAGTGTGGGTTTTTCCTTTCTATTTGCAACAATTTCATGGAGTGACAATGGTCAGAGCAGATCAGTCCATGCCCAATTTATCACAGCCCCTAATGATAACATATTGACATATAATTAATAATAATAACTCACTTTACTTTCTGTGGGCAAACAGTTCCCTAAAGTAAATTCATTTCTTTCTAAGTAACTTTTTTTGCTTGAAATCTTAAATAAATTCCTACTCTGTAGATTCTATCACTTTTTCTTTTTCATTTATCTATTTATTAATTAAATTTTTTGTGATAGGTACTCTTCAAGGTGGCATGTGCCATAGTTTCTAAAGCAGCTGCTAATAACCTGAAAATGAAATATTCTCTTTCTATTAGTTTTCAATATAAAAGTCTCACTCAAGTTTGATTCCGTTGTTCTCATAAAACTTGACATACTCTTGTCAATTATACCTAAGTGATTTCTGAGTACATTTTTTGGATGAAAACATTTTGTCTTTTATTCCTTTTTGGCTTTAAGAGCAGAAGACCTATAAGGCACTTCATGATTATGACTTATTGGGGCCTCAAGTTTGTGTTTCCAGTAAGAACAGATCACTTTCTCTCAACTCCTATAAGATCTAATCAAGCCTTGGTACTCACAACTCATCAGAACTCATGGCACCAGTGATTGGATGGTGAAGTGAAAAGCTCCTCACAGATGCCCCAATTAAGAAAGGCATACAAGCCGGCCCTATATTCATTGCTCACTTGGCTATACCTCTATATAATTCTCCATCATTTTTTCCTCTCTTTCATCTCACTTCTTCCCACTCTCAGTTTCCTTTTGTGTATATCTTTTCCCAAGAGACTGTAATAGACTCCTTAGGGTCAGGGAATCTTTTTCTTTTCTTTTTCTCTGGTGCTTAGCATAGTCCCTGGCACATAGTAGACACTGTAATAAATGATTATTTGCTGGTTAACTACAACTGGAGGCATTGGTATGCTGAAAAATGTTTAAGGGCTGGATTTCCAGAATATAAGAGAAAAGGTATGCACTATTACTTTAAAGATTAATCTGCATTATTGATGTTTTCTCCATTACTTAATTAAATCTCAACAAAAATAATAAAACAATAAATCAATTTCTGATTTGTAATATTTCCAAATTTCTGATGTATAGGTATACTGAAAAATTAGCAATTAATTATCGAGATGTGTTTAAGCTAGTTCTAGCACATTTCTAAGTGGAGAATACTGGTAAAAATGTGAACAGAAATGTTTAAGTGAACTTCCCAAGTGTTCCTTTGGAATACATTTATCTAATGAAGGCAACATATCACAGAATCATCAAATAGGAACTGCTAGTGGATTCATACTGTTGCATCTAATTTTGAATTAAAACATATGATAAATAAAATTTGGAGATAAGCCAGGCAAAAAGACTAATGTGAACATTCTTTACTCAAATCAGACTGAT